>NW_015160286.1:160975-302392 GCF_001447785.1 Gekko japonicus
TTGTGCGTTCTCTCCCCTTCCCAACGAGAGCTACAGGGCCAGAATGGCAGAAGAGAAGGATGTTCTGCCTGCTGCAGTCTGTTTGGCCCAGGCAGGAGGACAGAGTGCCACACCTCTAGGGCAGAGGTGCCCTTTCTTTCTGTGGCAGTGTTGGTGCCTCTGGAAGCAGCGCTCCTGTGTTTCCCCAGCCTGATCTGCCTTACTCCGTCCAGTGGGACAGGTAGGGCAAGCAGACAGCTGCCATTTCAGAGCATGAGCAAGGCCACGGGTATATGACAGGCCTATGGAAAGACAGGCGGTGGTATTAGCTGTGCAAAGATGCTTTCTGTGAATCCCAGGGTTTGCTTGAAAAACAATACCCGTGCTTTGTCTACAAAGTTGTGCCTTAAAGGGGGTCAGCAATGGTTGCTGAACTCTCAGAATGCGGAAAGAGAGTTGGAAAAAGCTGTCAGTGCTGGGGAAAAGTCAACGATATGTGGCCCCTCTGTGTGACTTAGTTTTGGGAAATAATGAGAAATTCAGACACTGTGCAGATGTGCTCAGTGTGCTTTCCTAGAACGGGCTGCAGATTTCATATTTGGAGGGAGGTGTTGTACAGATGTTCAGTTGCCCTGGTATGGAACTTTAGGGGGGGGGGTTGTGTGCTGAATTCAAACAGCCGCCTCATTACAACATTGGCCCAAAGCATCCGGTTTGTAATGTACTGCATGTACAGGCTAGCTTGATAATGAAAGTGTAGAGCATGAAGCAAGAAGTAAGTCGACTGTCAAATATCCAGGGGGCTTCTGCTTAGCTTAGCAAATTGTGCCATCTATTACAGCAATGCAGAAAAGCTACTAGAGTGGACAGTGGCTCTAATTTGACATTGTTTATCTGTGTTTATGGGTTTTATTTACTTGTGTTATATTTAATTGTGTGTCATATCGTCCTTATTGCTGTGAATTTCTCCACCCTTGCCAACGTTAGCCAATGATGTAGAGAGGGATAATGATGATATCAGGATAGCAGGATGATGCCGGGACTTAACTTGAAATAGGGTGGCCATTTTCTGCTGCTGCCCAGTGTTTCTTACCAGGCATACTTTTCTACATGCAGCAAGTAGCTGGCAGAGGGAATGTTCCTACACAGTTTGTCTGCAGGAGCAGTTGTATCAGCTTTGACTACAAATGAAACTACAGCCAATGTGCTCATAGTGGCAGAGTGTTAGTCTGGGATCTAGGAGAACCAGGGTTGGATCTCTGCTCTACCATGGAATTTTGTTGGGTGACCTTGGGCCAGTCACACACTTTAGCCTAGTTTACCACACTGGGTTGTTGTGAGGTTAAAACTGGGGTGAGGAGAACAATGTGGTAAACTGCTTTGGGTTCCCACTGGGGAGAAAGGCGGGGGTGTAAATGAAGTAAATTAAATACATTCATTTCTTAAAGCTACAGTTGCTATTTCTATAATTTGGGTGGTTTTGATCCCGAATTTTATTTTATTCTTTAGTTTTTAGACTTTTTGCAAATCTGTGTCAACAATCTGTCTTGTCTGTTTGTGATTCAGGTATCTGGATTTAATTATCCACAGATTTGTCCAATAGATATATTGATACAATCAGGGGTCATTTCCTGCAGAAGCGCAATGGAGCTGAGCTCCGGCAGTAAAGAGCCCAGGGGGTGGGCATATGCAACAAGCCCCGCTCCCTGCTCCCAGCAGCCTCAGTCAGAGCAAGAAGCAGCCAGGTAAGTTGCAGAGCCCCCCTCGCCCCCCCGGTCCAAAACAGTCCAGTGGCACCTTTAAGACCAGGTTTTATTCAGGTACAAGCTCTACCTCCTCTGCGAGGACAGATCTGCACGTTCCCCCCCCCCCCCAATAGCTAGCAATCCAAAATAGTCCAGGGGAGCCTGAGGGGTGGGTGTTGCCTTCTGACACACTTCCAGTGATGTCAGGGGGGGTGGCATATGCAAATAAGTTATGCTACTGAGTTATGCTAATAAGCTCCTGCACCTTTTTTTCTACGAAATGACCCCTGGATACAGTAACCATTCCTGATGTAATATTCAGATATGGGGGAAATGACAACAGCTGGAATTCCATCTTTAAATGTGTAATATATACAAACAACGATACCAAGGTAGTGTAACAACTCTTAGGCTGCAGTCACACACACTAAATAATCCACTTTCAATGCATTTTCCAACTGTCACATACAGAAGCACTCTGATTAACCTTTTTAAATGAAATGTTGAGAGGAGAAGAGGAGGAGTAGGTTTTTATACCCTGCTTTTCTCTATCTTGAGGCGTCTCAAAGTGGCTAAAAATCACTTTTCCTTTCTCCTCCCCACAGCAGGCCCCTTGTGAGGCAGATGGAACAGAGAGAATTCTGAGAGAATGGTGACTGACCCAAGGTCACCCAGCAGACTTCCTGTGGAGGAAGAGTGGGGAATCAAACCCAGTTCTCCAGATTAGAGTCTACTAGTCTTAGCACTGCACCACTCTGGTCCCCATTCCACCATGGAAGAGTAGAAAAGTACTAAAGGTTGGGGGCGCATAGCATTTGCCCTGTCTGCAATTTCCTGGCTCCAGATCCCCCTAAACGACTTCCCTGCGCACATATTTAATCCCTCCTTTCAATCCCTTGTTTTAAAAGTGCTTTTCCATCCTCCCAAAAGGGACATGGAGCTAACAAGATACTGTCTCCATGTGTTGTGGCATGACTTGTAGTTGGACCCTGCTGTTGGCTGGCTTGGAACAGAGTTTCCAAGAATCTATCAACAGTTACCTCATGATCTGCGGTCTGGAACGTTCCTTTTCCAGTGCAGGCCGATTACCCTGTGTGGTTAGTAACTTTACATAGGGAATGGCCCTGAAGCAGCTCCCGAGAGGTTCTGGTTGCTAGGGAGAGAAGAAAAGGGCTGGCAGTGAGTGACAGTTGGGAAAGGATCATTTGGGGAGTCAGTGGAGAGGAAAAAACACTGCCGGTGAACAGGAAGCCCTTGAAGAAGCTTGGGACCACGGTGTTGGGCACAGCACCACATCCTGAATGGAGAAGTACATGGCCAAGAATGGCAGCCTTCGAGCTGAGGGACTGTATACATGTTCTTGAAGCCGCTCTGTCCATGTATGTTTTATTCTGTTGGTCGTAAATAAATGGTTGACTGACTTGAGGAACTGGGAGTGGGTGCAAAGCAAGGGAGAGGCCGTTGCCAAGTTTGGTCAGTGGGGTGTGTGCAGCTGAGGAAATACAAAGCAGGCAGAAGGACTTGGAAGAAGAAGAAGAAGAGATTGGATTTATACCCCGCCCTTCACTACCCAAAGGTGTCTCAGAGCGGCTTACAATCTCCTTTCCCTTCCCCTCCTCACAACAGACACCCTGTGAGGTAAAAGAAGAAGAAGAAGAGATTGGGTTTATACCCCGCCCTTCACTTGGAGTCTCAGAGCGGCTTACAAACACAGACACCCTGTGAGGTGGGTGGGGCTGAGAGAACTCAGACACAAACTGCTCTTTTTAAAGGACAGCTGTGCCAGAGCTTGTGACTGACCCAAGGTCACATCAGCAGGTGCGAGTAGAGGAGTGGGGAATCAAACCCGGTTCTCCCAGATTAGAGTCCACACACTTAACCACTACACCAGAAGAAGCATCCTGAAGTGGGGTCCAGCGTGTTGTAGTGGTTGACGTGTCAGCCTAGGAGCTGGGAATCCCAGGTTCGAGCCCCCATTCTCCCACAGTAGCGCAATTGGATTGACCTTGGGCCAGTGGCTCTTTCTCATCCTAGCTTGGAGGTTTGTTGTGAGGATAAAAAGGGAGAGGAGAACAATGTTGTATGCTGGTTTGGGTCCCCATTTGGAGAGGCAAGCAGGACATAAATAAATACATAAAATAAGTGTGCATTAAAACTGATAATTTTCTCTATCTCTATGGTGAAAGGAAAGTGTGTTTGTGTGAATGCAAGGAGGTTCAGTTTTGAGAGGAAATTGGTTTTTTTAAATTATATGTATATATATGTATAAAAGTACTGTAAATACCTTGTTACAAATGTTGGGTCGATGGTTTAATATGTTACATTTTGTTTAACTCTAATGGCCCTAAATAAATTAATCAATGTTCCTGAAGGATTATGTGGTTTGGGAGGTCCCAAAAACACTGACAGACTTTGAACTTCCACCCACAAAAGGAGAAAAACGTAATGGTAAGAAAAATATCCACGTGCATCGATTCAGGTGGTTAGCTGTGTTGGTTTGAAGCAGCAGAACAAAGTTTGAGTCCACAACAACACGTTTGGACTCCACAAAACAAAGTTTGAGACACGAAAGCTTATAGCCAGAATAAAACTTTGTTGGTCTTAAAGGTGCCACTGGACTCAAACTTCGTTCTAGTTGAAGTGCATGTATAAACTTTGGGATTATCTACCACTTGGTTATACATTCCCTTTTCTTTTCCTTTGATTGATCACGGGCCCGTCTGCTGCAGGATCTCTCTGCCAGTGCTGAAGTCATAGCTTGTAAAAACAGCCTTCTGCCTCAGTTTGTTTCCTGTGCTTGGTATTGCCATGGTGACATACTTTTGGTTTGGAAGAAAGGAGCCGTAAAAGCCGCCTTTGGAAGCTCTCTCGGAAAGTATTAATTTTGGCTGCTCATTGTGGGGGCTCTAAATAGGTGAAACAGCTCAAACTTGGAGCACCATCCAGCCCCGCGTTAAATCAGCACATTGATTTCAGAGAGATGGATTTATCTGGGCACTGGAGTTTGGCTATGTAGTTAGCCCAACTTTAAACAATTTTAACATTTTTTCTTCTTTTTGGTACTGTTTCCTTGAGCTGTGTCTGTGTCCTGTATATCAGACTAGACCTGCCTGTCATTTTATAATTAATCATCTGCCTAATAATTCACTGTGAAAGTTACTCTGTTAAGTGGTTTACCTTTAGTCTTAACATTAAATCTATTAAGTCAAGAGTGCTGATTGTTGGAGAGGTTGTACAGATGTTGGAAGCTTTGCTTGTACATGACTTTTGGCTCCATGGCAAAACATTCTGGGTGGAAATTTCTTTTCCTTTGTCTTTAATATTTTTGTTGAACATTGTTTTGCATACTTGGAGAAGGAGTTCCTGTGTTTTAAAAATCAAAACAAGAAGTTAGAATAAATGTTTCAAGCTGCCTGGACAGAGAGAGAAAACTCAAGTGCAGAGGTCCATTTGTCTCCCCATTGCAACCGCTTGATGTGCTAGTTGCTCATGGCTGATCTTCTATTGATGCAAGGTTTGATTTTTGATGGAGGCTAGAAGCATAGCGGGGCTGCGGTGGCTCAAGTGGTTAAGACGCTGAACTGTAAATGGGAATGTCGGTACTTCAGCAGTTTGAGAGCCAAGTGCCACATGATGGAGTGAGTTCCCGTCTCTGGCCCCAGCTCCTGCCAACCCAGCAGTTCGAAAGCAAGAAATTGCAAGCAGATAAATAGGTACTGCTTCAGCGGAAGGTAACAGCATTCCGTGCACCTCAGCGTCTAGTCATGCCGGCCACATGACCACGGAAATGTCTTTGGACAGCTCTGGCTCTTCGGCTTTGAAACGGAGATGAGCACCGCATCCCTAGAGTCGGATTCGACTGGCTTTCGAGCAAGGGAAACCTTTACCGTTACCTAGAAGCATAGCAGAACCATTTCCTGAACCTCAGGGGTGGAAAGTGGTGGAAAGTGCCATCAAGATCAGCTGACAGAAACCCTGTAGTGTTTTCATGGCAAGAGATGAACAGGGGTGGTTCAACTTTGCCTGCCTCTGCTTAGCAACCCTGAAGTTCCTTAGTGGTCTCCCATCCAGGGGTCGTTTCGTAGAAAAAGAGCTAGGGGGACTCATTAGCATAACTCATTAGCATATGCCACACCCCCTGACATCACCGGAAGTGTGTCATAAGGCCACACACCCCGACCCCAACGGTCCCGGCCGCCGCTGCCGGCCTTGCAGCTCCACTGCCGAGCCCCATGAGGGGCCCGGCGGTGGACCTGCAAGGCTGGCGGGAGTGCAAGGAAGCCCCGCGAAGGCCCTCCCTGGCCCCAGGCAGGCAGGGTGGGGAGAGGTGGGGAGGAAGCAACTTACCCTCCCTCTTCTCCTGCCTCCTCCTGGCTGAATGAGGGCCGGAAGCGGGGCGGCCGGAAGCAGGGGGCGGGGCTTCGTCATGTGCCCCGTCCCCCCGTACCTCACCTGGGGGAACTGCAATCCCCCGCGATCCCCCCCCAAAATGACCTCTGCTCCCATCCAAATAGCAGCCTGGGTCAGGGTGACTGGTAAATACCAAGTTCTTTTTGTACCAAAATGAGTGTCTTTGGGGGGGGGTCCTTTAAAGGACATTGTCACTGGCAGTATTGTGCAAAGGCAAATGGACTATCATTGTTTACCTGGGGCACAATTTACCCCAGTGACAATTAAGGTAACTTTGTCCCAGACCCATGTTATATATTAGGGTACAAAGCTGCCACAGCTCAGTTGCATTGTTTTAGCCCTCCTACGTTTATTTTATTTTTATTTTATTTGTATACCACCCTCCCCATAGACGGGCTCAGGGCGGTTCACAACAATCTCAGTACAATATCATTAAAACAACAATTAAAACAATAAAACCATAAAATACTGTGCAAACAAGCTAATTCTGATATCAGTTCAGCAATATTGATGTTAAAATCCAGGCCACTGATGTCAATTCAGCAGTACCGATGTTAAAATCCAGGCCACTAAAGGGTAGATAGCCAGAAAATAAGGGGGACGTCCGCTACCTCAACCAAAAGCCTGGTGAAAGAGCTCCGTCTTGCAGGCCCTGCGGAACTGTCATTTCTTCACCCCATGTCCGTTCTTTGCTACACCGTAGGTTCCTCTCCCCCCCCCGCTAGAAAAGCATTCTAAATGGCTCCAGGCTGCTCTTCTTCCAAACACAGAAAGTGTTTGTACGTGGCCCAAACTAAGCTATGTGAAAAGTAGACATAGCTCTGGTTGCTGGAACTTGCCACAACGAATGGATGTCCCTGTCAAGCCAAGTCTTTTGTGAAGGTCTCCTTGACTATCTTCTTCTGCAGCCATATTGCTTTACACTTCTGCTAAGACTGGGGGGCATTTGGTGCCCTTGTACACCATAAAGTAAATAGACGGGCAGTGCCATGGGTTTCAGACAGGTTAGATGTTGGTGCTGTTGCCACTTCTGTAATGCGGCTGTCTTAGAATCGAAACTCGTATAAGAAAAAGTGTGCGCGGAAAAGATGGTGTCATACATTCCTGTCCAGATCAAGAGCTGATGTGGTAGTTTTCTGCTCAAGGCTTATCGCTATATGAGCAGTGATAGATGGACGGATGGATAGATGGGCAGATGGTGGAAAGTGCTGTCAAGTCGTAGCTGATTTATGGCAACCCGGTAGGGTTTTCGAGGCAAGAGACATTCAGAGGTGGTTTACCATTGCCTACCTCTGCATCACATCCTTGGACTTTCCTGGTGGTCTCCCATCCAAGTACTACCCAGGGCAGATCCCACTTAGCTTCTGAGCTCTTACGAAATCGGGCTAGCCAGGGTCATCCAGATCAAGGCTAATAGATAAATAAGAGGGCTACAGGGATAGCTTCTCTCACACCCTTTCCGTTAGATCAACAGCTACTCATTGATGTGCCTCCCCAAATGCTCCACAGGACAAAATGGGTGTTGCATGGTTTGTTGCATGGCCAGTTTGGTGTAGTGGTTAAGTGTGCGAACTCTTTTTTTTTTTGGTAAACAATTTTTTATTTTCTCAGGAATACAACATATGAAATTAAATCATTTCATTCTATCAATTGTCTACCCCATTTCCAGGTCCTCCCCTCCCTCCTGTGGCTTCCCGCAATGCTTCCACCCTGCTCCAAATTACTTCATATCATCAACTATATCAATTTCTTGTCGTTACAATCTAAAGATAACATCATTTGACTTAATATTGATCTAAACATATTAAGTTTTGTTTCACATCCCAGTTCTTTTCCAGATATATTTTAAAGTCACTCCATTCTTGAAAAAACACGTCGTCTTCTTTATTGTTCAACTTCTTCGTAATTTTGTCCATCTCTGCCATGAACAGAACTTTTTGTATCCAGTCTTCAATTTCTGGCACTTTCTCTGTTTTCCAAAATTGTGCATAAATCATTCTCGCTGTTGTGATTAAGTACCAGAATAAAGTCTTTTTAGTTGTATTGACTTCTTCCATTTTCAATCCCAAAAGCAGAATTTCCGGTGCCTTTTTGAAAGAGCATTTCAGAATTTTTTGCATTTCCCTGTGGACTTTAGTCCAAAAGTCAACTGCTTTCTCACAAGTCCACCACATATGATAAAATGAGCCTTCATGGCTCTTGCATTTCCAACACTTATTTGACATATTCTGGTTCATATTTGCAATTTTTTTCGGAGTCATGTACCACCTATACATCATTTTATAACAATTCTCTCTAACATTGGTACAAGGCGATATCTTAATAGAATTTTTCCACAAATATTCCCAGGTTTCAATAGCCACTTCCGTATTCATATTTATCGCCCATTTTATCATTTGCCCTTTTACAGTCTCATCTTCAGTATACCATTTTAGTAACACTTTATACATTTTAGAGATATTTTTTCCCCCTTCACTCTCCCAAATCATTTCAATCTCATTTTTTTCCTCTCTAAAACCATAGTTTCTTTTGTCTGATCTAAAAAGGTCAAAAATCTGCATATATTTCAGCCATTCATAATCATATTCAATTTCATTCTGCTTTTTCATTACCCATTCTGTTCCCACTTTTTTAATTAGATCTTTATATGGCAACCAATCTTTATCTCTATGTCTTGAGTAAGATGTTAACACTTCCACTGGTACAATCCACAATGGTCTTACATCACAAAAGTATTTTTTATACCTCATCCATACCACAAATAGTGCTTTTCTTACCACATGAAGCTTAAAAAAGCTATCCATTTTTGTTTTGTCATACCATAAATATGCATGCCAACCAAATCTACAATCATGGCCTTCTAACCCCAGTAACTTATCATTTTCTAATTTCACCCACTGTTCCATCCAGGTTAGACAGACCGCTTCATAATATAGTCTAAGATTTGGTAATTGTAACCCACCTCTATCTTTGGCATCACAAAGAATTTTCATCTTGATTCGCGGTTTCTTGCCTGCCCAAACAAACTTTGATAGTTCTTGTTGCCACTTAAGTAGCAAATCTGTCTTACTAAGTATTGGTATTGTTTGGAACAGGAACATCAAACGTGGTAGGACATTCATTTTTATGACTGATATTCTTCCCATCAGTGACAAATTCATTTTGTCCCATTTCTTAAAGTCTTGAGTTAACTTAGTCCATAGTTTTTCATAATTGTTCTTATATAAGTCTATATTTCTTGCAGTTAACTCAATACCAAGATATTTAGTCTTTTTTACTACTTCACATTGTACCAGGTCTTGCAGTTCCATTTGTTTTTGTTTCGTCATATTTTTACAAATAAGCTTCGTCTTATTCTTATTCACATAAAATCCGGCCAATTCTCCAAAGTCCTTTATTTTTTGGAATAGTAACGGTAATTTGTCTGTCGGGTTTTGCACAATGAACATTACATCGTCAGCAAATGCTCGATATTTGTATTTAAGTCCTTTGTGTGTCAATCCCGTTATCTCTTGATCTTGCTGTATTTTTTGTAGAAGTATCTCCAACACCCAGATAAATAATAACGGTGATAGGGGACAACCCTGTCTGGTGCCTTTCTGTACCTTGAAGCTATCTGTCAGTTCTTTGTTTACATTCAGTTTAGCTCTTTGTTCAGAATAGATAGCTTCAATGCAATTTCTGAAGTGTTGTCCCACTTCTATTTTTTCCATCATTTGCAGCATAAACTTCCAGTTAAGATTGTCAAATGCCTTTTCGGCATCGATAAATAAAAAAGCTACTTCTTGTTCAGGGTGTTTCTCATAATATTCAATTGCGTCCATTACTATTCTTACATTGTCTCTGATCTGTCTCTTTGGTAAAAAACCAGCTTGGTCTTCTGAAATCACTGTTTGTAAATAGTTTTTCACCCTCTCTGCAATAATTTTTGCAAAAATCTTGTAATCATTATTCAAAAGAGAAATTGGCCTATAGTTTTTCACATTCGTTGGTTCTTGTCCTTCCTTTGGTATTAATGAAATAATTGCTTCTTTCCAAGAGTCTGGCACCTTCTTACTCTCACGTATATCGTTGGATAAAGCTTCCATGACCGGAACAATTTCTTCTTTCATTTTTTTATAAAACTTTGCGGTAAATCCGTCCGGTCCTGGCGCCTTCCCCAACTTCGCTTCTTCAATTGCCTTCCTCACTTCTTCTTTTTGAATTTGGCCATTCAGTAATTCCTGAAATTCGTTGCTTATTTTAAGTAACGGAACCTTGTCCAAATATTTTTTAATCTTCTCAAGATCTGTTCTATTTGCTTGGAATAATTTAGCATAATACTTGAAGAAACTTCTCTTTATGCCAGTAGGGTCAACGAATTCTTTTCCTTCTTCTATTATTTTGGTTATCATTCTTCTTTCTTTTCTAGCCTTAAGTTGCCACGCTAAAAATTTCCCCGGTTTATTTGCCCCTTCAAAAGATTTTTGCTGTAGCCTCTTTAAATTCCAATAGAGCTCCTGGTTTAAAGTTTCATTCAGTTGTTCTTTCAACAACTGTAATTCTCGAATAATCTTCTTTTTCCCTGGTTTCTTCTTTAATTCTTTTTCTTTTTGTGATATTTTTTCCAACACTACTGTTTGTTTTTGAAATTTTTCCTTCTTTTGCTTCGCATTTTGAGAGATGAGAATCCCTCTCATCACTGCTTTATACGCATCCCACACCACCTGAATTGGGGTCTCTTTATTCAGATTTTGTTGGAAAAATTGCTTTGTTTCTTCCTTTAACATTTCAGTTACATCTTTTTTATCCAACAAATCTTCATTAATTCTCCAAAGAAAGGATTTGTTCCTTTCTATAGAAGTCCACAAAACAGGGTTGTGGTCGGAATTACATCTTGGCAAAATTTCAATTTTATGTGTTTTCATTGACAATTCTTCTGACATCCAAATCATATCAATTCTGGAAAAAGAGCAATGTCTATTGGAATAAAAAGTAAAATCCTTCTGCGTCGGGTTCCATTTCCTCCATACATCCTCTAGTTTTTCCTGCTTGACTATTTCAAAAAAGTTCTTTGGCAATTTTCCACTAATTTCGTTGCCTTTTTGTGATCTTCTATCCAAACGGTCCACAGTTCCGTTAAAATCTCCGACCAAAATGACTTGTTCATAGGTTTGTCCTTGTAGATGTTCAGTTAAGTCCTTAAAGAATTTTTCTTTTGCTCCATTGGGTAAGGGAAAGGAGTTTGTAAGCCGCTCTGAGACTCCAAGTGAAGGGCAGGGTATAAATCCAATCTCCTCCTCCTCCTCCTCCTCCTCCTCCTCCTCCTCCTTCTATGCCCTTGGCACTGAGTTGTACCAGCTTGGTTTGCTTTGATCTCCACCACAGTGCTCCTGGACAAGTGCTTTGTTTAGGAGTGGGAAACTAGGATGCCCCTGAAAATCTGTTGCAATATTTGAAGCGTTTTGACATCTTCAGACGAAGACGGCAAAAGCCTGTTCTCTGCTGCTCCAGAGGGCCAAGACTAGATCTTGTGGGCATAGATTTAGACTGGACATTAAAAGAGACTTCCAAATGGCAAGAACAGTTGTGTAGTGGGACCAATTACACATGTGAGGTGGTAGGCTCTCCCTCGCCAGAAGTCATCAAGCAGAGGCAGAGACAACCGTCTGCTGGGGCTGCTGTAATTTTAGCTTTCTTGCGTTGAGCAGTGACTTGGAAAAGATAGCCTGTAAGCCCCCTCCCAGCTCTAGGATTCTATGTTTAGCAACAATCTATGAAGATTTCTAGCGATTTCTAAAGTTAGACCAGAGTCCAGGGGCACCTTAAGACTCAGTTTATTCCAGCATAAATTTATTCCAGCATATTTCAGTTTATTCCAGCATAATCAAAGGCACTGAAAGGTAGGTTTATATTCACATCATAAAGGAGGGTCTGTTAACAAAGACAACCTACTCCAAGACAAGATCTAGTCCAAAAAGTAATCAGTTCAGTCAGAATAGGTATGGGCTACTCCCAATTGTTATGAGACAGACAACATATTGACAACATAGAATCTAATGCAAGATGATCAAGATAAACCAATATAAGAGGAAGTAACAGTGGCATAGCTGAAATAATTGGCATCTGTACATAAGTAAGTGCCATCAAGTTGCAACTTGGGTTTTGGCCATTGTGTGACACAGAGTGTTGGACTAAACGGGCCACTGGCCTGATCCAATATGACTTCTCTTTTGTTCTTAACTGTCTTATGGTGGCCCCAGCAAAGGGGCTTTTGAGGCAAGTGAGAAGCAGAGGTGGTTTTCCACTGCCTTCCTCTGCAGAGTCTGCCTTGGTGGTCTCCCTTCCAAGTACTGATCCCATTTAGCTTCTAATGAAATCAGCCTATACCATGTCACCTTTCTTCCCATAATTGGCATCTGTAGGGTGTGGAATATACATGATACTAACAGATATCAGGGCTCTTTTTGTAGCAGGAACTCCTTTGTATATTAGGCGACACACCCCTAATGTAGCCAGTCCTCCAAGAGCTTACAGTAGCCCCTGTAAGAAGAGCTCTGTAAGCTCTTGGAGGATTGGTTACATTAGGGGTGTGTCGCCTAGTATGCAAAGGAGTTCCTGCTACAAAAAGGAGTTCCGTGTTAACAGCTGTGGTAAGTAAGCAATGCCAGATCCCTCTTTAATATTCTTTAACTTATTAACAAATTGTAGTTCAGCAATTTCACAGTGGATTTGCCCTTTGAAGCTGTCATCCATTGGTGATGGTGAGAAGTTTTTTTTTTAAGGTTAAGAGAAAGGGTAGGTGGGTGTCAAGAAGCCCAGACCTGACCCCCAGGGGTTCCCAGGGCTGGTGTGCACAACAAGAAACCACTGGCAATGTGCAGCTCAACTCAGTGCAACACATCATTCATAAATTTCAGCCCAGCCTGGGAAATTCTATTTCTCTCAAAGGCTTGGGTGGCGGATGCTTCCTTGCTTATGCTCACCCCCTACAACAACAAAGCACCTAGCAGAGACACAGGAACCAGAGTCTTCAACAAATCATCTTTGTCATCGTATACCATCAAACAAGAAGGTCACAAGACCTAGTACCATCAGCTGTATGATCCCAGGTTCATTTACTTGGCCAGTGAAATATATGTCATTGTGTGTCAGTAGTGATCTTCTCTCTACATTGGATGAATAGGATAGTCCTTATGTAAAAGAAGAAATGGACACAAGTTTTGAGATTAAAAATCGCAGTGTACAGATTTTTTAATGGGTGAACACTTCAATCTCCTGGGGCATTCTGTTCATCTATAAGTTACAATTCTCTTACAAAAGAACTTCAGAGGGAGAATCCAATGTGGAATTGCTGAATTAGAATCCATAACTTTTGGACTGTTTACTCAGCTCCCAGGTCTTAACAGGGACATGCCATTCCTCACTTGCTGTGTATCTTTCATATCCCACCCCATCCAGATGTCAATCAGTTCAGCTTTTGTGAGATAATGTCCTACTATATCTACCCATCTAACGCTAGATTTGTGATAATCAAATTTTACCTGTCTGGCAACATTTTTGGAGTGGCCCGTACCTACTCTGACTGAGCTGATTGCTGTTTCATTTGGATCTTGTTTTGATCTAGTTTGTCCTTCTAACATTTCCACCTGCCCTTGCCTTTCTGTTGAGAATATAAATGTGCCAGCCTAATTGCTGGACACTTCTATGCCTCTGATGAAGTGAGCTTTTGACTCAGACATCTTCACACTGGAATGCGTGGTGTTGGCCTTTAACGTGCCTCTGGATTTCTGCTTTATTTTTCTGACCAGACCAACACAGCCCACCCATCTAGAATTTGCTGTTTGTTCTGTTTTCTATAAACCTGTTATTTTTATTGGAAAGAAGCACAGCTGTAATTTTTTACTTAAATTTCCATTATAAGAAGCAACCATTTGTGACTGTGGCTGAGTTTGGAGGACATGGAGTATTGTGCAGAGTACATTGGGATAGATCCAGCTAGCTTCTCTACTGGCGAAGGGGTGGGGCTTTGACCACTGAAAAAGGCTACAGAGAGGATCCGGGGACCTTCATGGACAAAAGCCACATGAGAAAGGGGCTACAGTAAGGAGAGGAATTGGAGGAGATTGTGTGAAAAAGCTGGCTAAATCCAACACATTGTCAAATACACTTAAATTTCATTACAGTTATTTCGTACACACGGCACAATTGATCTGGGATAGCCAGTTACTCCTTTCCCCCATCAGGAAGAAAAGTTATTTGTGCCGTAATGAGGTCAAGGTTTGAAAAAGGCCGAATGTACGTTTAATAAATAGATTTTAATGCACTACCCCATGATATGGTCGACATCTGTTTCCAGATAATTTAAAAGAGCTATTTACAAGCTTAGCTAATGCATCAGAGTTGATGGGAACCAGTATGGGACTTTTTCAGCAGGTCTAGGAAAGGGTAGGTGGGTATCAAGAAGCCCAGACCTGACCCCCAGGGGTTCCCAGGGCTGGTGTGCACAAGAAATCAAACTCTGGTAAAATATATATAAAGTATTAAATACTTAAAGGATAATTTTGTTTCTAGGCAAGACAATCTCTTAAAGCCAAGCAACGGAGAAAAAGCCAAAGAAGCTAACTTTCTATCTAACACACTAATATCTTGTATTAGATGGCACCATCTAATACCTACCTACTTGAGGGACTGCCTTTCCCCACATGTTCCCCAGAGAGCACTACGGTCAGGGTCTCAAAATCGCTTGGCCCTCCCTGGCCCTAAGGACGCCAGGCTGTCATCGACTAGGGCCAGGGCTTTCTCTGTGGCAGCTCCAACTTGGTGGAATGAGCTTCCAGGAGAGATCAGGGCCCTGCGGAACCTTTCACAGTTCTGCAGGGCCACGAAAATGGAGCTCTTCCACCAGGCGTGTAGGTAATGAGCTGTTTTTTGCCATCTATGCCCTGTGCCAATATTATTCCCAGCCTGAGCCCACTGATGGTGGAATTGATTGTACATTCATCATGCACTTTACCCTTACTGTACCGCCATCGTCATTTAATTTGTTTTTAATAACTGTGTTGTGTGTTTTATATTGATACAAGAAGTGGGACCCGCGATACTCGCGGGGGGGGAGTATTCACCACAGCTCCCGGGTGGCTCGCCTGGTGAAGCAGCAGGAGCTCCGCACAGAGGAAGACGCGGCAGCGGCTGCAGTTGAGCCCAGCAGGTGGTCCACTGGGCTCGCCAGGCTTCCCCCCACCCACCCAACGACAGCAGCAATGGCTGCTGCTGAGTCTAGCCCCTGGCCCTCCAAGGTTTCTCCCCCCCAGCCACCGCGGCCGCGAGCAGCAAAGGCAGTGAGCCCTGTGTGACTCTTCTCCCTCTCCGTTGCTGCCACCTCCAGCAGCAACGGCGGCAAGCCCTGCATGGCTCCTAGCCACTGGGCCAGCCAGGCTCCCCCCTCAGCAGTGGCCGTGGCTCCCAGCCGCTGGCTGCCAAGGCTTCTCTTCTCATGCCGCAGCCACTGCCAGCAGCCACAGTTCCTGTTGGTAAGTGCTTTCTCTGCGCATGCGCAGGGAAGGCTCTTTTACTTTTTTGGGGGGGGGGGTTAAATATCCCCTGTATAGTTTTTAAAACTTTTCAGATTTTTCTGCACATCTGGAGATTGCCCAAAATGTGCAGGAAAATCTCTTTGCCCCCTAGGTGCCCCCGATGTGTGGATTTAGATATCTGCACACAGGGGGGCGCCTTGGCTATTAGATATATAGATTTATATTGTTGTTTTGTTTACTGCTATTTTATGTAAGCTGCCCTGAGCCCACCTTGGTGGGGAGGGCAGGGTACAAATCAAATGAATGAATAAATAAATCTTAAAGTTTCAAGACCAATGCTTAAGAAGAGAAGAGGAGGAGATTGGATTTATACCCCGCCCTTCACTACCCAAGGGAGTCTCAGAGCGGCTTACAAACTCCTTTCCCTTCCCCTCCCCACAACAGACACCCTGTGAGGTAGGTGGGGCTGAGAGAACTCTTGACAGAAACTGCTCTTTTTCAAGAACAGCTGTGCCAGAACTACTGTAATGTATTGAAACGATTACATGAATCACCTCATTGAACTCCCATGTTAAGCTTAGAGCCAAGCTAGGGCTCCTCTGAACGGACTTCCTATTGGTCGCTCTGTAACAGCGACCAATCAGAGCTGTACTATTCCCTGCGAGGGAAAGACTCCCATTGGTCTTTAACGCATCAATCTCATTGGTTGTTAAATGTAAATAGGCGTGGCTATATTAGCCCGGTAATGTTTAAAAGGAGCATAGCTCCCAATGTTTTCTTGTTCTGGTTTGAATGCGTGTGAGTGTTTGTTCGCTACTTCAAATAAAGCTGAATCACTGAGCTGAAATCATTCTCCGATCCTTTGTTAGCGCGATCTAACAACTACGGCTTGCCCAAAGTCATCTAGCAGGGGCAAGTGGAGGAGTGGGGGATCAAACCTGGTTCTCCCAGATTAGAGTCTGTGCACTTAACCACTACACCAAACTGGCTCTCAAGTGTTCTCTACGTAGCCAAGTGTGTCATACTCCAGGCCTGAGTCCACCAGAATCACAAAGTTAGCATCATCTCTCTTTGGCTCCTAGCCCAATTATAGTCTCAAACCATCTCATGCCAGGTGATGGTTCCAATCCAATCAGGCCGGGGTCTCCCAGTGAGTTTCTGTGGCACAAATGGGGATTCGAACATGGGTCTTCTGGATACTAGTCCAGCACTCTTAACTGCTACACCACACTGGCTCTCTTTGTAGTGGTTAGAGTGGACTTAAATCTGGGAGGCCCTGGTTCCAATCCCTGCTCTGTCGTGGAGGCTTGCTGGGTGACCTTGGGTTGTGACCCGTGTTCCCTCTAAGCTGAGTTAGTGTGAGCTAGCTCACAGTTTTTTAGCCTCCGGCTCACACATTTTTGTCTTAGCTCAGGAAGGATGGCTACAGAGCAAACTCATTTATGCAGTAGCCAAATCGCTCGCTCACAACTTTAAGGCCAGTAGCTCACAAAGTAGGATGTTTGCTCACAAGGCTCCCTCACTTGTGTGACGCATGCTCGGCCTCACCTGTCTTGTGGGGTTGTTGCGGGGAGGAAGTGGAGAGGAGGGGAATGGTGTGGGCTGCTTTGGTTCCCCACTGGAAAGAAAGCAGGAAAGCAGGAAAGGATATAAGTAAATAGTCTGACACTTGTCAGGGATGCCCTATGCTGATCCTGCATTGGGCAGGGGGTTGGACTAGATGGCCTGTATGGCCCCTTCCAGCTCTGTGACTCTATGACTGTAGAACCCTCTAGAAGATTACACCGTCACTCCTGCTTCCCCCCTCCCATCCCGTGGGCCACAGGTTCCCAAGAAGAGCTAATTATCACATTCTTGACTCCGGTCTTGAAGATGATAAGAGCCATGTAGGCAGGCAGGCCCAATTACTGACACCCACAAGCTGGAATAGGCCGATTGATATTCATGCTAACCAGGGCTCTTTTTGTAGAAAAAGTCCAGCAGGAACTCATTAGCATAATAGACCACACCCAACAGCAGAAACTCATAAGCATATTAGGCCACACCCCTGACAACACAGCTCATTAGCATATTAGGCCACACACCCATGTTACTAGAAGTGTAGTCATCCATCCACACCCACCTTTTGCTTCTTATTCTGTTTACCCTGTTTGTTGTCAAAACCCAGGGCTTTTCTTGTAGCAAGAACTCCTTTGCATGTTAGGCCACACACCCCTAATGTAGCCAATCCTAATGAGTTTCTGCTGTTGGGTGTGGCCTATTATGCTAATGAGTTCCTGCTGGGCGTGGCCAACTCGGGAGTCAGCCAGAACTCCCTTCCTGTGCGTTCCTGCTCAAAAATAGCCCAACCCTCAGGAGGAAAGAGGGGTGGTTTGCCTCACAGCGGGTGATGAGGAAAGAAAGTTGTTGTGGACAGCTAATGTGCTCAGAGGAAAGACCGCTTCCGTGACAGGCATTCTTTTATTTATTAGTCTGAACTTTACAACAGAGGAACACTTAAGGGGTGGTGGTGGTGGTTGTATGCAGTCCTTGCACTGGAGTTCTGTGTCAAAAGCAGGGAACTAGATTAGAGTCCCCTTCAGATAACAGCCTTCCTGTATAATTTTTTGATTGCTTTCAGGTTTTCAGGTCAGCTTGTGGCCCAATTTAGGCAAGGCACAGGATGTACGGAAAGAGCACATGAAAGACCGGAGGAAATGGAAGGAAGGGTGTGTTTGCGGCAGCCTCGGCTTCCAGTTTTAGCTGTGGATTTAAAAGAGAGGGCACCCTCAGAAGGTGCAAAGGACTGGTCTGCCCCGGCTCATTTTTGCAGCACTTCCCCCAACGCTTTGTCACTTGTTTGTTTCTGCTCTGTACTCTGTTTCTCCATTTCTCTTAGTACGTTTTAATACGTCATTGAACTCCTAAGCAAAAATGCTGGAGCCAAAAGTTGCACGGGGGGGGGGGGGCAGAATGCTTAGAAAGGCGACTCGGTTTTCCTTTCTGGGACAGCGCCTCCTGCATGTTACTAAACAACACCCCCAAAGTATAGCCACCACTTCCAACTGATGCTTTGCAGTGTGGGGGTATGCTTCCTGCCCCCGCCAATGTGCTGTCATAATCTCATAATCACAGGAACTCCTTTGCATACTAGGCGACACACCCCTAATGTAGCCAATCCTCCAAGAGTTTACAGAGTTCTTCTTACGGGGCTACTGTAAGCTCTTGGAGGATTGGCTACATTAGGGGTGTGTCACCTAGTATGCAAAGGAGTTCCTGCTACAAAAAGAGCCCGTTGGCCATTTGCCCTGATGTCATTCCAAGCCTGCCTTGTTTGCTGATTACACTGAAATGTCAGAGCCCTTGATCGACATGGCAGAGAGTCAGCGGAGAGCCAGTTTGGTGTAGTGGTTAAGTGCGCGGACTCTAATCTGGGAGAACTGGGTTTGATTCCCCACTCCTCCACTTGCACCTGGCTGGATGACCTTGGGCAAGCCATAGTTCTGATAGGAGCTGTTCCTGAAAAAGAACAGTTTCTGTCAGAGCTCTCTTAGCCCCACCTCCCCTCAGCCTCACAGGGTGTCTGTTGTGGGGAGGGGAAGGTGTTTGTAAGCTTCTCTGAGACTCCTTTGGGTAGTGAAGGGCAGGGTATAAATCCAATCTCTTCTCTTCTTCTTCTATTGCAAAAGCACATAAAGGCTGGTTCTGCATCTGGCATTCGCTCCACATTTTCTCAACAGTAAGGAAAAAGTGCAGCTCAAAACCACATTCAAATACCCCGGAGGGCAATGCCGTACTGACTGCAAAGTCACCCCTGAACAGCCATAAAATGGCCATAAAGCTATGCAGAAGGTACCATAAAATCCAATGATCAAAGGAAGTGAAACCAGCATGCAATGCAGAGGGGAATTTCTGAGTGGGTTTGATAAAACAGTGGAGGGAAAATCCAATGTAGAATTGCCCCCAGAGCAGGAGGAGATGGAGAATAGAGGGGGATGTAAATCGATTCACTGTTGCCAGCCGCTTGGTGGCATAACTTCAGGAGCAAAGGGCTGCCCTTCTTGTGTGGTCATTTATATACTACTGCAAAGACACTAATTTGTTTATTGACTTTATTTATACCCTGCCCTGGTCCACAGTGGGAACCCAACGCAGCTTACATCGTTCTTCTCCTCCTCTTCCATTTTATCCTCACAGCAGCCCTGTAAGTTATGTTAGGTGAAGAGTGTGTGACTGGCCCAAGGTCACCCAGCCCCCTTCCATGGCAGAGTGGGGATTTGAACCTGGGACGCTTCCAGATCCCAGCCTGGTGTCTTGGTTAAGAGAGGTGGACTCTAAGGTGGAGAACCGGGTTTGATTCCCCATTCCTCCACACGAAGGCTGCTGGGTGACCTTGGGCCAGTCACAACTCTCTCAGAACTCTCTCAGCCTACCGCACAAGGTGTGTGGTGTGGGGAGAGGAAGGGAATGCAATGGCAAGGCACTTTGAGTCTCCTTAAGGTGGAGAAAAGCGGGATATAAAAACCTCTTCTTCATCATCTCCATTCAGCTATGAAGTTCCGTGGGTGATCTTGGGCCGGCCGGTCTCTGCCTCACTAACCTGCCCTACAGGATTATTGCAAGGAAGGGATGTGATGGTGCCCTGAGCTCTCCAAAAGAATCATGGATTCAAAATGTAATAAATAGGTTAGGCGGAAAGAGGCAAGGAAATATGACCACTAAAATGTGCCGACCTCAGTTTTCCCCCCTGTCTCGTTCCGCTGCCCCTTTGTGCTTCATGGCTCCTGCTTCCTCAGCTCCCCAGACCCTTTCCACAACTCTCCAACCCTTCTGCTGTGACTCAGTTGTGTTTCTGGGGTGCAGGTATGCTAAGTGGTGGTCCCTAATCTATGCCCTCCTTCCATCCGTAGTATTTTGCTTTCAGGCCTGTTAAGTATAGCAGTCCGCGCGCCTTTCTTTCCTGTGAACTACGCTCGCTCGTTGCTAGGGCTGCGGATAAGAAGTAACAGCTGCACCCTAAAGTGCCCTTTCCCTCTACATTCCAAGGCAGGGAGGGATATTCGAGGCCTTTGTGCCAAATGGGTTAGGCTTCAGGCCCCCCAAACATGGTATGCTACCTTTTCCTCCCTTCTTAGCTTTCTCATTCCTGTTTGTGCCATCTAAGAGGTCCAGGAAGAGGAGATGGACTTGCAGAGATGGTGAGACATTACGATAATGTCTCCTGAACCAAGTAGCAGAATATCTCATTGCTATGCTAACTCTTTAAATATCTGTATATCGTTAGCTACGTGTGGCTGCCCTCTGCGAATATCTAAATCTGCAGATTGGGGCCACATGGATACTAAAGAGATTTTCCTGCAAACTCAGGGGACCCTGTAGGTTTGCAGAAAAATCTGACTAAAAAAAACAACAGTGGGGGGTTAGAGCCATACTGGGCCTGGCTGTGGAGGCATGGCAGTTGGAGAGCCACTCTTAGCCCTGCAGCAGTGTGGCAGTTTGGGAGCCATGCTGTGCCTGGCGGTGGCACGGTAGGCCGAGAGCTGCAGTGGGCTGGGGCTGCGGAGGCACAGCAGGCCGGGAATCTTCCTGCGCCCAGTAGTGATGCAGCTGCTTGGGACTGTGCTGGGCTTGGCAGCAGAGGCATGGCAGGCTGGGAGCCACACTGGGCTAGGCTCCAGAGGCCTGTGACATACAGGTTAGAAAGAGCGGCTGCTGGCAGCCCGGTAGCTGCTGTGAGCCTGGTGGCGTGGCAGGCTGGGAACGTTCCTGCACCCAGAATTCACCTGGCTGCTTGAGATCGCGCTGGGCCCGGGAGCCATGTTGGGCCCAGTGGCGGAGGTGCATGCTGGGCTCAGGAGCCACACCAGAGTTGGCACTGGGGTTGGGGGGATATGGGATTCCACCCCTAGCTCGCAGTGGCGGAGGATGCCCAGCAACCAGGCCCAGCAGCAGCGGAGAAGGATGCCGAGCTCAGGAGTCGCACCAGGATCCCCTGCCCGTAAGGCCCCCCCTCCTGTTTAATGGGAATCACCAGCAATGGGAGGAGGGATTCCCCCCCATGAGTATCATGAGTCCCCACTTGTAATGTCCTAATAGCCAAAAGTCCCAATTTTCCAAAATGTGGTTTTCTTCAGTCTATTTTGAGCCACTCTAAAAACCACTTTATTTTCTTTTTAGGGTAATATTTTCTAAGAACTACCGTATTTTTCGGACCATAAGACGCACCTGACCATAAGACGCACCTAGTTTTTAGAGGAGGAAAACAGGGGAAAAAATATTCTGAACCCTGGGGCTCAGTATTCGGTCCATAAGACGCACACACTTTTCCCCTCACTTTTTTTTGAAGAAAAAGTGCGTCTTATGGTCCAAAAAATACGGTAATTGAGCCTTGTAGAGCCCGGCCTTGTTCCATTGCAATACAAAGTGCTCAGTCAGTACTTACAAAAAGCATCAGAATTTCTTCTCCGGAAAATGACTCTGACAGTGAGAAAACAATTTTACGTGCTGTGTGGAGCTCATTTGTGCTATCTCGCAATTTAGAAACCTTGGCAAATGTGCTTCCATGACTCCAGTTGTCCTGTAAAGGCTAGTTACAAACATTGTGAACACAAATCCTTCAATTAGCCATCAACAGTGTCAGCAGCTGGAATTTGCCAATTAAGCTTTCCAGTTGCCTCAGAATTCTCCACCCCATCTCCTACCCTTGAGAAACTGAGGAGTGAGAGAGAAAAAATGACACTCATGCTGACACTGAGGAATTTCCCCATGTCTCTATGGTCTTTACCATAGAGATTCAGGGAAGTTACTAGAGTGTCACTGAAATGTGACATCACATCCTCTCCCAACTCCACTCGCCCCAGGCACTGCTCCCCAAATCTTTTAACATTTGCCTCAGCAGTGTTGGGAAGCTATTGCCATTTTTTGGTTTGGTTTGTTTTTTTTTGCTGTCAAGTCACAGCTGACTTACAGGCACCCTGTGGGGATATCAAAGGAAGAGTCATTTAGAGATGGCTTGCCATTGCTTGCCTTTGTATGGCAATCCTGGACTTCCTAGGAGGTCTTCCATCCAAATGCTAACCAAGCCCAATCCTGCTCTGATGAGATCGGGCTAGCCTGGGCTATCCAGGACAAATACAGGACTAGTACAGAGTCATAAATGTTGATTTATAGATTACTAGCCTGGTACCCATTCTTCGCTACGGTATTTAAGTTCCGTAAATCCAGTTATAATACTGATGATGTGAAATTTGAAATGTGACATTTGTTGTAGGAATTCTAACAGAGAATATGTGAGAAATGAAGTGAGACATAGGTACTTCCCCCCCCCCTCTACTGAAGGACCTCTCTCTTGACCGCATTGGTGGTTCTGCCCTCAGGTGCCAGGATCACCAGGCTGCTTGATGAGCTCACTCTGGAGCAGGCCACATAGAACTGTCCATTTAAGAAGCAGTTGTCTGTTAAGTCAACTCCAGCTACCTTCCACGAAAGTGATGGCCTCTCTACTTGTGTTCCTGGATTGTTTTGCTCACATGGAGACTGTGCTGTTCTGAGCACCTCAGGGTGATCTTCCTGGTACTTGGCCTGTGCAGCTCAGTGCACTGCAGGAGTACTATGTGCAAATGTCTTTGCGGCATTCCTAAGTTGCTTCTTCCTTGTAGCGTTGGTGTATCTGGCTTGACATTTGCCAGGAGCTTTCCTGGGTTTTTGCTCACAAGACTTAGAGGGAACATTGATGATGTGGTGGACATTTCTTCAGGTTTATGAGGGAGGCACGCATCAAAATGGCTCCTAGAAATGTCCTTTACTATCTCCCCATAAACATTCATACCCTGGCCCTGCTCCTACACCTGACAGACACAAGCCTGTCTGGTATTGGGAGGGATTGTATTTTAAGACATCAGGAGGCTGGGCCGGCAGCAGTGCTAAGGCAGTCTTGCTGAGCAAACCTCCCCAGCGGCTGCAAGCATCCCACCTCCTCTCCTACACCTGACAGGCAGTTGCCTGTCCAGTGTAGGATGGGGAGGGTGGAGGAGTATTAAAAGCCACTGTGGAGGCAGGGCTGGCAGGATCACTAAGGCGTTACTGCTGGAGCAGGCTCCTTCATGGCTTTAAGCACCCAGCAACTGCTGCTGCACCTTACAGACAACTGCATGTTAGGTGTAGGAGGTGGGGGGAGTGTGTTGGAAGCCATCCCACCTCCTCTCCTACACCTGACAGACAGCTGCCTGTCCAGTGTAGGAGGGGTAGGGGGAGGAGTATTAGAAGCCACTGTGGAGGTGGGGCTGCACCTGACAGACAATCGTCTGTTAGGTGTAGGAGGTGGGGGGAGTGTGTTGGAAACCACCCCACCTCCTCTCCTACACCTGACAGGCAGCTGCCTGTCCAGTGTAGGAGGGGGAGGAGTATTAGAAGCCACTGTGGAGGTGGGGCTCCACCTGACAGACAACTGCCTGTTAGGTGTAGGAGGTGGGGGGAGTGTGTTGGAAGCCATCAGAGAGGCTAAGCAAGCAGCTTTGCTTCACCTCACAGGTGGTTCTTGGGCACTCCTGATTTCCTCAACTGTCATTAGCTCTCTGCCGTCTGCTGTAACTGTTGTTGTTTTTACCTCAGAATACTGAGCTCTGCAGCTGACCAATCAGCGAGTGGGGGGTGCAAGGAGACAGCAGCCTGGCAGCCACATAGGAATCAATGGGGGGAGCACATTTTACCCCTTTTTACCTCCTTAGGGGTCGAATTTCTAAAAATCCCTTCTTAGTGAGCACCTATGTCATGGTGGGAGCGCTCTCCCTGAATTTGGGTTTTCTAGGTCCAGCGGTTTGGCCTGGCCATTGATTTTACGGTGAGGGGACTTTCTTTTATATATATAGATGGCTGTTACAGGGAAGCTGCATGGAATTGTACAATGGTGCATCATGCCAATTTGCCATAGCAAAACTTCAGGGCTTTTGTTTTGGATGGTTATCTCCTCAACTGTCCCTTTGTCAGAGTCCTTTGCCTTCTGCCATTGAAGCAAACAGCTCCTCTCAGTGCCTCTCATCCAGCGTCTTGACTGATTAGCCAACATTCTGGCACATCCCAAACTGATCAGATGGGAACAAGGTGCTTTTTGTCATATATTCCTGTAGGGAAGCAGAGTAAGTGCTTTTACTGTATTGCAATTTCAGAAACAGAAACTGATTGCTTAAGCTAGTCACTCATGGCGGAAATCATTGAGTCATAAATCAGTATGACTAAGGCAAAAAAAATCATCCCTTCCTGAGGAAATGTGGCAACCGTTTACCTTAACAGTTGTAAGGATTTGGAAATGTGTATGTGAAGCATTTTGGTATTGTGACACCCCTTGTGACACTCATGTGTGCCCACCCCCCTCCCCCAACAACCTCCCTCTCTCAGGTTCAGGGTGACAAGTAGGTCAGGCCGTCACATGTGGCTACCCTTCTTGTCTGTTTTAAATTCCCAGAGAGCCATGACCATTTCACTTCTCAGGTCCTATCTTTGTCACAGAGACATCAGCAGACAGGGTAGCCCAGCTTCATGTCTGCCCCAGGCCTTCACTCAAAAGCTTCACAGAGGGTTGGAGCCTCAGACACTGTTCCACTGACAGGCTGCCACCATTTATTCCTACCCTAAAACATATATAGACTAAGATCTTCACTGGAGTGTGTGTGCGTGTTTCTTTCCCTGAGACACACAGCTCATAGATTTAAACAAACAAGGAGTAACTTTTATTTATGGTTTCAACCTAACACTGAAGAAAGTAAGGTAGAGATTAGTTCTTCTTTTCCCTTTCTTTTCCCTTGAACGTCTGAACTGTTTCCCTATTCCACATTAGAAAAGGACTTTTCTTTCCATTTAGCTTTAAGCTGTGCTTCACCTCAGCTTCACTCAGTCAGACATACTCTTTACCCACTCATTTCAATGGGCTGAGACTAGAGTAACTCCCATTAGGATTGCACTGTAACCCTTTAACTGCCAATTCTCATCTGCCATTTTCCAACTCTCACTAACATTCCATCAGCTCTCATTGGTCACTCTAAGTAAGAGGTAGAACCTAACCTAACCTGTCTATCTCAGGTATTTTTTAGTTATATGCAAACTACCACTCTTGTGCGCATTCGTTTTATTTCTGTTTGTGTTTCAACGTAGTATTTTAGACTTTGGATTCATAACGAACAATTTTAATTTGGCGTACCAGCTGCCTTAATGCCCATGGTACAGACGATTATAAAATATCTCAAATAATTTTTATATATTTTTTGTTTTATATTTTTACAATTTATTCACCATATTATTTATCATATAAGCCTTAATACATAGAAAGAATCATGTATCAAAACATCTAAGTATCGTCTCTTAATCTATCACAAAAGATATTGCACAACCCTTTTATTAATATCAGTCCTCCTTAATTATACAAAAGTTTTAAGAGGGAGGACTCCTTTAAGTCTATTTTGAATAAGTGCTCAGTCTTCCTTTTGGTATTTCCTACTTACCGTGGGTCCTATTTTGGTTTTGTTAAATGCCCATGGAGCTGGGGGGGGGGGGGAGAACTTTCTAATGTAGCTTAAATAAAGGAAATTCTACACTTTCTAGGTGGGTGTTTGGGAGTTTTTCGCTGTGGTCTTTGCTTTGCTTCCACAGTTTCCTGCTGCACCCAAAATATACACAAACACTCCTGTTCAACGTTTGTAGTTTACTGCTCTCATTCATCCTTGTTGCCATGTAGTGAGAACAGAGTTCAACGCAACAGTCATTTCTTTGCCTGTTTGCTTTTAGGGAGTGGAGAATCAGGTTGCCACATGAGGCTGGAGGAGGCCTCTAATCTTAGATGACCAGTTGGATGTGGAGGGTTAATGACAGGGATTTGGGTGATAATGGCACTCGGTGAAACTTGTCACTGGACAGGCCCAGATGGCTGAAAACACCCGGAGTGGCAGTGGGCCAGGAGGGCTGCCAGCGGGAGGCCTGGTAACTTGACTCATGATCCAGCAGGGTTGGGTGCCGCAGCTCACCTGAGGGACTCCCAACCTGTGGGTCGAAGACTATGTAATTTATTTACTTACTTATCTCACTTCATTATACTTCGCCATTCTCTCTCAGTGGGGACCCAAAGTAGCTTACATTTGTTCTCCTCTCTTCCCTTTTGTCGTCACCAACAACCCTCGGAGGTAGGTTAGACTTAGAGTGTGTGACTGGCCCAAGGTCCCTGAAAAGTACTGGGTTCGATGTATGGAGAACTCGGACTACGACATGCGTTCACACACGTTTATTGTACTTCACAACAAGACAAGGAAAAACGGCCCTGCAAGGCCAACTATATACACTCCACCCGGCACACCTCCACCCGGCACACCCATTGGAGGGTTTGAATTTCCCGCCAAGGTTTCTATTGGTGGACTCTAGGTGGACTAGGATTCTAGGTCCCCTTTGTGTTTGGGGAACCAAGCTCCTGCTTAGCCGCGGACCCCTGGTGGCGGTCCATGTACATAACACCCCCGCAGCAAGCGTCCATGCCAGAGGGAGGATTCAGACCTGGAGTCTCCCATATCCCCATCTGACACTCCAACCACTACGTAGGGGGAACAAACTGATACAGAAAGGGTTTTCTGAAGATAGACATTCTCACTGTTCTGTAATATGAAAAGAAAGCGAACTACAGGCCTCTCCATTCCAAACGAGCATACAGACACAACAGTTGTTATAGTAAAAGACCACAAGAAGCAGAGCTTGCAGTAGGGCACAGAGCAGAGGCCTCATGCCAAGAGGCCCCCTACGCTATGCCCCTCCAGCCCCCCCCCTCTATTCTCTTAGTGCATCTCCACATTAGAAGAATACACATTTCAGTGATAATTTTTCAAGACCTCAGCTCTTCCCAGTGGGCACTGCACCCTCAATGCTTCATTTTTTGCTGCATGCCAAGTGGCTGGCAATGGGACCCCCGCCACAGTTGATACAGTGAGTGAACTTGAAGCCCCTTGCACGGCTTCACCGGGTTTTGAGGGTTTTGACTGGCTCAGCCTGGAGGAAGTTGATAGATTGCTTGTGTCTGTGCGCCCAACCACTTGCAGCCTTGATCCGTGCCCCTCCTGGCTCATTAAAGCGGGCCACGAGGGGTTTCGAGGTGCCTTGAGGGAGATTATCAACACGTCCCTCTTGGAGGGGCAGTTCCCCGAGGCACTCAAGGAAGCGATGGTCTGCCCTCTCCTGAAAAAGCCAACCCTGGACCCGACTGAATTGGCCAGCTATCGACAGGTGTCCAATTTGCCCTATTTGAACAAACTGATTGAGAGGGCGGTGGCGATGCAGTTACAGGGCTTTCTAGATTATGCTTCCATCCTTGATCCATTCTAGTCTGGCTACAGAGACTGTGCTGGTTGCCCTTACTGACAACCTCCATAGACATCTGGATTGAGGCGGTGTGGCGGCACTGTTGTTGTTAGATCTGTTGGCCGCATTTGATACAGTCGACCACCAGCTGCTGGCCCACCGCCTTGCCGACGTGGGAATCCAGGGGCTCACCCTTCAATGGCTTGTCTCTTTTCTCCAAGGTCGGGGACAGAGGGTTGGGCTAGGGGAGCAGCAGTCCTGGAGGCACCTGCTTGAATATGGAGTGCCTCAGGGGGCAGTGCTCTCCTGCTCTCCCTGATGCTATTTAACATATACATGCGCCCCCTCGCCCAGATTGTCCGGAGGTATGGGCTTGGGTGTCATCAATAAGCTGATGACACCCAGCTCTATCTGATGTTGGGCGGCCAGTCGGACTCCGATCCAGAAGATCTTCACCGGGCTTTACAGGCCGTGGCTGGGTGGCTCAGGCTGAGTAGGCTGAAGCTGAACCCAGTGAAGACGGAGGTCCTGTGCCTGGGTCGGGGTGGCATGGGATTGGGGCTCCCACTCCCGGCCTTCGATGGGGCACCTTTGGTGCCAGCTTCGGAGGTTAGGAGTTTGGGAGTGCTCCCACCTTAACGATGAAGGCCCAGGTGGCAGCCACTACCAAAGCAGCCTTTTATCATCTACGGCTGGTCCCCTTCCTTAGCTGCGACGATCTGGCACCAGTGATCCATGCGACGGTTACCTCGAGGCTAGACTACTGTAATGCTCTCTACATGGGGCTGCCTTTGTCGCAAATTCGGAGGCTGCAGCTGGTGCAGAATGCGGTGGCCAGGCTGGTAGTGGGGGGCCCTAAATGGGATCACATCCAGCCTGTGCTGAAAGCGCTGCACTGGCTGCCTATAGCGTTCCGGATTCGCTTCAAAGTGCTGGTGCTTACCTTTAAAGCCCTACATGGCCAGGGTCCGGCATACCTGAGGGACCGCCTTTCCCCATACAGGCCCCAAAGAGCACTTCGGTCGGGGTCACAACACCGCCTGCATAGGCCTTTTGGCCATATAGTCACACACTGTGCAGTATGCATTACAAATAATGCCGTATAATATTAGTTGCACTGTAGAAATGATAACCACCCAGAACATCTTGGCCCATGGCATTCCCCCCTTTCTTCTGATCTCACTGTGATAATACAATAATGAGTGACTATTTTAATCGCCAATGTATCCTGTAAAATATGAATTTTGGTTTTAAGTGGTTAATCTGTGTAGTTTTATTGCACCTTGGGTGCCTTCATTGTTTTAATCCTGTTGTATTTTATTGCACTGTTGTGCCTATGTAAGCCATCCTGAGCCCGTGCGCAGGGAGGGCGGGATATAAATGAAATAAATAAATAAATAAATAAATAAATAAATGATGCCAGAGCTACTGCTTTTGGGGCTGTTTTTTGCTGGAAGTATACTTGCAGAAAGTAAACTTAGGGTTGCCAGCTCTGGTCTAGGCAATACCTGGAGAATTCGCAGGTGGAACCTGGGGAGGGCAGGGTTTGGCAAGGGCAGGGACATCCACAGGGTACAGTGCCATAGAGCCCACCCTCCAAAGTTTGGTGTAGTGGTTAAGTGCGCGGACTCTAATCTGGGAGAACCGGGTTTGATTCCCCACTCCTCCACTTGCACCTGCTGATGTGACCTTGGGTCAGTCACAAGCTCTGGCACAGCTGTCCTTGAAAAAGAACAGTTTGTGTCAGAGTTCTCTCAGCCCCACCCACCTCACAGGGTGTCTGTTGTGGGGAGGGGAAGGGAAAGGAGTTTGTAAGCCGCTCTGAGACTCCAAGTGAAGGGCAGGGTATAAATCCAATCTCCTCCTCCTCCTCCTCCTCCTCCAAAGCTACCAGTTTCTCCAGGGGAAATGATCTCTGTCTTCTAGTGGTCAGTTGTAATACTGGGAGATCTCCAGATCCCACCTGGAGGTTGGCAACCCTATTTAAACTCAGTCAGATCTATGCATGAAATTTCTGTGATGAATCGCTCTGAATCTCCATTGGTTTTAATGCAAGAATTCAGATCTTGCTTAAAGCCCACTGACCTTTAGTTACTCCCTTACCTTTCGTTTTCTTGTTCCTCTGTAATGTGTCAGGTATTCTGGCTCTACAGGCCGAACCAGGGCTCAGAGACTGATGTGCAACTGAGTTTACTGCAATGCTCTCAGACTATGTCATCTCTGTAGCCTCCACTGTTGCAGTTCTGGGGCTTAAAAGGGTTAGCCCTTAATAAGGACTAGATTAGGGGATGATTGGATTTGCCAACTTGGGTTCAGTAATGCCATCCTTGTGTGAGTCCCCACATTTCTCCACCCAGAAGTGTGTAATTAAGTGTGACAGTCGCCTTTTAAATCCCTGGAGAATGGAGCAATGGCCGTTGGTGCAAACAAATGTCTGTTTTAAAATATTAGTGATGCACAAAGGCTGCTAATTTAATTAGTTGCACTGATTATGAAGCAGCTTTTGCTTGCACTTGTGCTGTGGAGACTTCGTATCGCAGAACTGCTCTTATCTTGTATCTGACGAAGGGAGGTTTGACTCTTGGAAGCTTATACCCTGGCGATCTTAGAATCATAGAATTGGAAGGAACCTCCAGGGTCAACTAGTCCAACCCCCTACACAATGCAGGAAATTCAAAAATGCCTCTCTCCTGCACCTCCAGTGACCTCTGTTCCATGGCCAGAAGATGACCAAAAACACTTCCCAGAATCCCCAACCAAAGTGGCCTGGAGAAAAATTGCTTCCTGACCCCAAAGTGGCAATCAGCATTTCCCTGGGCATGGAAGGAAAGGGCCACAAGAACTAAACACTGAGGCAGCCCTTCTTGCCCTCCCTCTCAGAATCTGCCTAAACTCACAGAATCCGCATTGCTGTCAGATGGCCACCTAGCCTCTGTTTCGAAACCTCTGTTGGTCTCTAAGGTGCTACTGGGCTAGAATCTCGCTCTTCTACTGCTGACCCTGCATGGCTACCCTTGGAAAGTATCAGAACTGCTATTGCTTACTGTAGATTTTGTTTTATCAGAGGCCAGTAGCCACCCAGCTACTCTCGCAGTAGTAACCTACAAATGTCAGAGAGGATTATTTGTGTGTATCTTGGGTGGGGCAGGAAGCTGCAGAAGCAGAGCAAAGACCACAGAGAAAAAAATCCCAAACACCCCCTTGGAAAGTGTAGAATTTCCTTTATTTAAACTAAGTTAGAAAGCTCACACACACACACACACTCCATGGGCATTCAAGGCAGCTGGCGCTTCAAAATAAAATTGTCCATTATGAATCCAAAGTCTAAAGCACTACGTTAAAACACAAACGGAAATAAAACCAATGCGCACAAGAGTAGTACCTGGGTGCATATTACCACACCCCCACAAATACATTCAGATTAAAGTGAGGAATTAGCTGGTGTGTTTGTGCAGGGTGCAGAGAACTGGGAACAAAAGAGGTGGCTGTGAGTAGCAAGTGTTCAGTAGGAAAAGGATGACAGAGACCTGCTTTAAAAGGAATACTGAGTTTATTAAGGGGTTTGGTACAATAGTTGTACCAAACAAATACAAGTGGTACTAAATCAAAGCACAGGCACATTCTTTATCTTAACTAATATAACATTTAGCAGAGCTACTCCAATTTGGGGCAGAAGTTATTCTTTGAGCTAGAGGTGTCCACGTGAGAAAACTGGGAATAGCAGGGAGGAGAGGTGAAATCATTTGGAACAGAGGTGCCCAGTCTTCCAGATGTGAGGGCCTAAAAAGCAGAGAGCAGCAACCTGACAGCTCTCCGTGTGGTGCAAGTGTGGTTTGGGAAATAAGGTGAGGGGGGATAGATCAAGAGGATAGATCAAGATCCCATTCTGCAAAGAAATCAGGTTTTAAAAAGAGGGATGCAGCGTGTGCGGGGAGTCTGTTGCAGTTCAGTTGGTATCCAGGATGAGACTCCCGTTACAGGCTCTAAAGCCAGGCCAGTATACTGTTTTTGCCCCATTGCACAAAATGGGTTCTCTTTCTCTTCAAGAAACAGAAGATCGTGACAGAGGATACAGGAATACTTGAGAATTCGGCATCTTAGCAGGATACAAGAAGATGGGGGAAGACCCGCCCCCCACATAGCCGGCTGATCAGCCCGATTTGATACATAGGCTATGTGCCGGTTATAAGCTATTCCAAAGTTGTTGGGAATTAGAGATATCCTTTTGGAAGGTGAATGAATAAGTGGAAGCAGAACTGATATTTGTATGAAAAAGAAATTATCGAAACGAAACGGTTACTCCGGGGAAGTTCGTCCTCATCTGTATGACGTCTTGTATGTTCTTCTCATGACGTCTAGATTGGAAAAAGAATAAGATTAAACATCATGGAGTGATTATTCTGCAGTGTTCATACAAGTTTTTGTATTTATATTGGTTGCACTGTTGCAGTATTTCTGTATGTAATACGATTGCCATACTGCTACCCCTCTGTATTTGCTTACTGTCATACAGTGGCCAACCAGTTCCTCTGGAGGGCCAACGACAGGGCATAGAGGCCGGTTGCCTCCTGGCTTTGGAATTCAGAGGATTCATGCCTCTGAATGTGGAGGTTCCCCTCAGTTGCCATGGCTAGTAGCCACTGGTAGACTCATTCTCCATGAATCCATCTAATCCCCTTTTAAAGCTGTTTATTCCTGTGGCCATTACTATATCCTCAGCTTCATTGGATGCCCTTGAGTTCTAGTATTTTGGGAGAGGGAGAAAAAATTCTCTTTGTCAGTTTTCTCCACCTCATGCATCTCTCCTTATATATAATTGAACAAGATACCAAAGCCTTTGAACCCCCCTCCCAAAGAAGCAGTTTATAAATATACTAGAAATAAGGCCCGTTGTGGAAATAAATACAACGAGATCTAGAAAGAGGCTCTGGGAGAGTGCTCTGGCTTTGGGCAAACAGTGTCAGTCTGCTTTTAAAACATGAATCTGGGACCTGCACACCACCAGAATACAGCAGATTCCATATGCAACTGACATTCCAACTGCTTTGCGGGGGGGGGGGGGGGTGTGGGGGTGGGAAGGGGAGAGAATGGCCTGAAGTCCAATCAGCTTCCATATGCAAAAGACCAGGTTGTCGCAGCAGTTGTGGTGTGGGCGGGACCCGGGCTTTGCCTTCTGATTGGTGGCGATATATGCTGAGGAGCAGTGCCATCAGCCATACACTAAGGGAGTGCATTTTAGAATTAGAACTTTGGCACCCACTATTCAATTATATTGGTTTCCGTCGCTCTTTAAGGGGGGCAGCTTTCGTTTTAATCTTCATGCTTGCTTCAGCTCGACTCACAGTTCGTTGTTGGCCAACCGGCCTCGCTCGGCATCATTTTTTCCCCGCCCGATCTCCAACGCTTGTCCTGGTCAGCAGCACTCGTACCATGCGGTCATTCAGCAGCAGGACCTTCGGGGCGGAGGAGCGCCTCAATTCTCTGGCATCGCGCCATCGAAGAGGTCGCCTCAAAAGCCCCCTGGCTAGGAGCCTTTTACCAAGGCTCTGGGGGGGTCGCAATCCGTTGCACCCCCTCCTACACGCTGGTGTGCAGTTTGCATCTCCGGAGCGTCCGGGAGATGCGTCTGCCTGCGTGTCGCCATAAACCGGAAGTCCCTCTGGCTGGTTTCTTGCTCTAGATATATTTACAAAAAAGTTTGTTGTTTGTCTTGATGCTTTTAGCAACCTGCTCCTCAAAATCTCGTTTTGCATGCCTCATTATTGATTTACAGTTCTTTTGCCAGAGCCTGTGGTCCCTCCTGTTCTCTGAGGCTGACTTTCCACTTTTTTAAAAGAAGCCTCTTTACTTTCTATAGGTTCCATGACTTGCACTGTTAACCATGAAGGCCTTCTTTTAGACTTGGCAGTGCCTTTCCTCATCTGTGGAATGCATTCTATTAGGGCTACAATTAGTGTGGTTTTAAATAACTTCCAAGCATCGACTAGGGATTTGACTTTCTTATATTTCCCCTTCAGCTTCCTTTTTACTATTCCACTCATTTTTGTAAGATTCCCTCTTTTGAAATCAAATGTTACAGTTTTGGACTTAAGGGTTAACCTTCCATTGACCTGAATGCTGAACTTAATAGCATTGTGATCACTGTTCCCAATTGGTTTAGCAACCTCTACACCTCTCAACAGGTCTTGAGACCCACTCAGAACTAAGTCCAAGATCACTACCCCTCTGGTTGGCTCTGTGACCATCTGTTCCAGTGCACAGTCATTTATGATGTCTAGGAATCTCATTTCTACAGCATGTCTCGAGCACATGTTTACCCAGTCAATGGCGAGGGTAGTTGAAGTCTCCCAGCATAATAATATTATCTGCTTTAGACGTCTCCCTTCTTTCCTTCTCCATCTCAAGGTCAGCATTTGCTAGTTCCTAGAATGTGTGTACAGAGCTCTTAGGGTGGTCCACCCCTTGTATACAATAGGAAGGATGATGGTGTAATATAAAGTACATTTTTAAATTTTATAAATGACTCACACAATAATTAATCTAAATTATCTCCCCCCCCCCATTTCTTCTTTTTTCTGGTTTTAAAGCTTAGGTCAGAAGTGTTGTGTTTTGTGTTTTGAATAATTTGGTGTGTATTTGAATAATCTGTACCACCGAGGAAGGCTTCGTGGCCAAAATGCATTTGGTTTTAATGGAATTTTTACTATTTGTTACACATTAAAGCTGTTGTTAATTTAACATATGGAACTCATTAGTATTCATTCTGTTATTAGGCCTTTTGTCAGCCTGGTTTTTCTGGGTTGAAGTTTTTTCTCCAGCATAGATGCAAGGTAGCCATCCTGCCCATGGCAATGTTTGGGTCACCTTTAGCCTGGCCCTGTTGACTTTGAGCCACAAAGCTGCCACCCAGTTCTCCTCCCCCACATTTTCTTTTTAAATGTACATCCAGGATAAAGTGGAGTCTAGCTGAACTGCTTTATAGAAGGTAAACTGTTGAAGTTTGTAATATAGACCTAGTGATTACAGACTTGAGTCAGTCTCCTCTTGCTTGCCACAACCTGTTATATGGCCTGTTGCAAGAATCCTGTGCCGCTGAGCTCCTGCCTCCTGCCATTGGCTTCATCCAAAGGGAAGGGAAGGGTGTGGAGGGTTGAGTGGAAGGCATGGACACTCTTGGGTAGGTTGGCCAGGCTGCCCAATTGGGTGGGCAACGTCCCTCTGTCAGCCTTGGTTCTCTCCCCACCACCACCACCATTTGATAGAGAAGCGGGGGAAATGGCAGGCTGAAAGAGCATCCGACGATGTCACTTCCGGCCACATAACCAGAAGTGACATCACCACTTCGCAAGGGACTCAAGGACTCCAGTTTCACAGCTGGAAGTAACATTGTGGCATCTCAGGGTGCCACTGTGGTAAGTCTCTGCCTCCGTGTAATCACTGGGAGAGCGACAGAGCTCACTTTTGAAAACTGTACATGTTTTGTGCGTACAAGAGTTGTGTGTGACTTTGGTATGCAAATATCCCTATTGGGGATGTGAAATGCTATGGTATAGCCTGATCTTGGAAGCGAAGCAGGGCTGGTACTTAGACGGGAGACCGCCAACGAAGACTCTGCAGAGGAAGGGAATGGCAAAACCACCTCTGCTTCTCACTTGCCTTGAAAGCCCCTTGCCGGGGGTCGCCATGAGTCAGTTATGGCTTTTTTTGTTTGTTTTAAACATTTATTAGCCGCCTTTCTACCTTCCTGAGGGTGGGGAGGTGTAGTACGTATGGATGTATAAGTAAAGTGGAAAGTAGGTAAGGAAGTACTGAAGCAGGGGACTGGAAATAGGGAAAAAAATGCAGAGAGAAATACATATGTGGATCTTTACTTGTGATATTGTAGTGCAGAGATTATTTAAGCCTGTGCAAAATGGGAAGAAATTGGGACTCAGGTTCTTAAAACATTCATCCTAACAAATGTTGACTTGCACAGACTCTGAATAAAATAATTTCTGCTTTGGGGGAGCGTCATGGTGGGCAGCGTCCCTTTAGTCCCCAAGAAGATGTTAAGAGGGAGCTGCTTGGCACCAGCTACCATGTCCGACCGCTTGTGGTTGTGCTTTAGGAGGTGGGAGGCTTCTTGCCTGGCCAATACCTGCCTACTTGCTGATGCTTTTGAACTCCCCCCCCCCTGTCCTTTTGGAGCTGCAAAGGGCTGCCTTGGGGAATAAGATGCTTCTGCAGTCAGTTGAGGGAAAGGGCAACTCAGCCTTGAAAGCACATTGTTTTGCTCTTGCTGGCATTTTCGGGGCAGAGAAAGGAGGATCCAGGCAGGATGTATTTGACATAGCCAGGAGGGAGAGTTAAGACATGCATAATGACCTGCCCAAGGCCTATTCTTTTGAATTGTGCCCAAATTTTGTAAGGTTACCTGAGTACCATACCTAGAGTCTCACTGCACTCCAGTTTGAGGAGGAGTGGGCTGGCAAAGACCAGCATGCCTCCATAATTTTTCCTTTAGGACTGTGTGGCATCCATTTTTATGTGAGAAAGGAGAGCAATCCTCTCTTTACCAGTGACCCAAGGTCCATGGCAGAAGCCAGGGTCCCCTATCCCATGATTATATCCCAAATTACTGTTAATTGATAAGAGAACTGAGCCATCCCCTATCTGCATAGGTTGGCTGTGGGCTGCCTTTCTTGGCGGTCAGAACGTGGAGAGCTGCAAGGAATTGGGGGGGGGGGGATAAAGTGTTGGGGTCCCTGACTTGGATGGCCCAGGCTAGCCTGATCTCGTCAGATCTTGGCTGCTAAGCAGGGTCGGCCCTGGTTAGTACTTGGATGGGAGATCACCAAGGAATACCAGGGTCGCGACACAGAGGCAGGCAATAGCAAAACCATCTCTGAACATCTCTTGCATTGAAAAACCCTACAGGGTTGCCATAAATCAGTTGTGACTGGATGGCAAAAAAAAAAAAAAGGTTGGGCAATTTCTCACGCCAGTTCTCCCTCCCCCTTGACTCCTCAAAGCTCTCGTAGGCCTATTTCCTTTATTTTTGTCTCTTTTTAGCTGTTATCTGTTCTCAACATTTTCAAAGTAGTGAACGTATTCAGTTCTTGGCGGGCAGTTTTTCAGGGGTCTCGTATTTGAAGTCTAATATTTCCCTGTACAGTCAGTCCTCCAAGGTTATAGCACCCTCAGCCTCTTCTGTGGGCAGGCCTTCCCTCTCCATTGTGTCTACGATTTAGTACATTGCATTGTTGTACAGTGGAAGTGGGGTGAAGGAGTTTGTGTGCATGCACGGCAAGGATATAATTTAGCAAATTAGTAAGAGGCTTGAACAAATACCAATTAGCTGATCCAACAAATGTGTTTGTGTTAACCGTTGACGAAGTGGAATGTGTTAACTGTTGACGACTCTGGCATGATAAATAGAAGGCTTTGAGCTCATCCATCAGTGCCAGGAGGCCACTGGTGTCTATTGTAAATGAATTACAAGAGTCCATCTCGAGTTCTAACTGAGGCAGGCCCTGTAAGCAGGCTTCGGTAATAAAGGCGTTTGTGTCAGCCAGTCAGTCAGAGTTGCTTAAAGATCAGTAGATTTCTCTTATGTAAAAGTACCTCATAGAGCATCATTTGTGGGGGATGCTGTTAATAGTGCATGTTCAGATAATTATATGTCTTCTTATTTCCTGTTTAGCCAAGAGATCTCTTTATGAATGTATAAGCTAATGAGATTTGTATGGGTGTTTAAATTACTCCACAGCCGTCCTCCCTGACTTCCCTGATATGCTCTGCCTCCTCTTTTCCTTGTACCTTACTGCCCAAGTCCACATTCTCTCTCCTCAAAGACTGGAATCCTCTTGCCGCGTAGTTGCTGGGGTTCATACAACCAGGGGAATAGCTATTTAGAAGCTTGTACTTACTGGCGTCCAGTTTACCCAGTACAAAATGGCATTTTCCCCACTCTGTTTGGTCATCACCACAGGCACGGTATATGGTGCCATGGGGCAGTACTTTCGCATTGGGAAGAGTATGGACCGTCCCTCCCTAAAGAGGTCTATTATACTCCTTTCCTCCTGGATGTCAGACAGTCAGTTAAAACCAGACTTTTCCCATTGTGTTCTGATGGGTTCTTATCTCTCTGTTTGGATTCTTGTTTTCTTGTTTGGTACGAAGGCCTCATTGCGTTGCTGGTTGGTGGCTGACTAAGGACCGATTCATTACAGAGTACAGAAACTGGGCAAGGAGTCCCCAACTTTGTCAGATGACCCACAGTCACAACATGTGTTGGGGGTTCTCCTCAATTCCAGCGTGTGCAGTGCCTGATCTGGTTTAGGACTGTAGCACACGAGGGGGTTTGTATGGTCTTCAGCCTTTTCCCCTGAATCATTTTCTCCATGTGAAACAGTCCTGAGGGTGCTATTTGAGAAAACCACATGGATTTTCCCAACAGGCCAAACTGTGCTCCCTGAGGCCATTGCAGATCAAGAAAACCACATGCAGAGAGGCTGAAGCCCCTTCCTCCATGTGTGCTGTGGTTCTGATCCAACCCGCAAATCATATGTGACTGTGATGTTTCTGATGCAGGCTGAACTGAGCCAGCTTGGTGGTTAAGAGCGGCAGACTCTAATCTGGAGAACCGGATCTGATTCCCCACTCTTCCACATGCAGCTGGCTGGGTGACCTTGGGTCAGTCACAAGTTCTCTCAGAGGAGTCCTCGAAAGAGCTCTCTCAGCCCCACCTACCTCACAGGGTTTCTGTTGTGGGGAGAGGAAGGGAAGGAGAGTGTAAGCCACTCTGAAACTCTAAGTGAAGGGTGGAGTATAAATCCAATCTCCTCTTCTTCTTCTACAGCTCTATCTGTTGTTGGTCAGCCAGTCTGTCTCAAGTCTTGGAGGTATGGACCTAGCGTTGCAGGCCGTGGCTGGTTCGCTTAGACTGAGCCAATTGAAATTGAATCCACTGAAGACGGAGGTCCTGTGCCTGAGTCGGGGTGGCCCAGGGGTAGGGATCCCACTCTCGACTTTCGACGGTGCTGGCGTCGGAGGTTAGGAGCTTGGGAATGCTCTTGGATGCCTCCCTAATGATGGAGGCCTAGATAGCAGCCACTGCTAAGTCAGCCATTTATCATCGTCGGCTGATCAAGCAGCTGGTTCCCTTCCTCGAACGCAATGACTTGGTGACACTGATCCATGCAATGGTCACCTCGAGGCTAGACTACTGTAAACTCTCTACATGGGGCTGCCCTTGTCCCAAATCTGGAGGCTTCAGCTTGTGCAGAATGTGTATTTTTTCCCCCAACACCAAGCACTCCAACTCCACGATTTTACCTCGGACACTTCTAGCATTTGTATAGAAACACCTATAATTTCCCATACATGTTAAGCCTACAACCTTCCTCTTGCTCTCTTGAGACCTTGTCAGGCAGTCCATATCACTAGCCATAGTCTCAATGGACAATTCCAATCCCACCTCCCTGTAGAAAAGCAACAGCTACCCCCTCATCTCTCAGAGATGAGCCATCCCAAACCAGAGACTTTTCATCTCCTGTCGGCTTTCCAATCAGAAATCTCTCCTGATGGACCTTTCCAGAAGATGTTAATGTCTGCTCCTAATTCCCCCCTCCCATCGGGTTACATAACTGAGCACAGGTTCTCATGATTAACCAATTACCACATTCTTGAGTCCAGCCTTGAAAGAGAGAAGGATGGTAGCTGCAGGGAGGCCCAAATCATGGACACCTGCGAGCCACACTAAGCCCTCTAATAATCACGTTAACCCTTGAGGGAAATCAGGGTGTTTTGGCACACAACATTGTATGCCTTGACCATATAAAACAGTTCTGATTGGAAGACTCCAGGTAAAATAAGGTAAAGAACCAGTGTTGTGTTGTGTAATGGTCTCGGACCAATGGGTGACATTGGAGTAGCCTTACCAGTTGCCCTGTCATGGTGGGTAAACTCCCACCCACATTCTGTGTCCACCCATGCTCACTCAGTGAAGCATTAGGGAGGAAATGATGAAAGGAAGTGACATCACTGCCTTGAGCAATTCTCGAGGAATTCTTCCAGTCTATATTGTCTTCACCATAGAGATTGGTGGAATTCCTAGAGTGTCGCTTGACACTGTCAGACTCCTGCAGCAATCAGTTCCCAACAGCTTTCATTCAAAGAAGTAAAATTTATTGAGACATTGAGAGTATGCAGATATCTTAACGCTTTTAGTGTTAGAACTGACATAAAGTCCACGAAGCAAGCAGATAAACATTATTTTATCCAAGAGGGTCCCCTGATGGCTCAGATCCAATCAGAGGCCAGGTAGAAACCCGCCAGAGTAATGGACAATAATTTCCAGGAGAAAAGTGCACCAGACACTCAAGGTCAGAGGCTTCATTTCATTTACAGGCCAAGGAAGGAAAGAGGCAGAAGAACAGCCAGGCCAGCAGTTAAGACCTTCCTTGCTCTGCAGCTATTTTTGCCTTGCTGTTTTCAGGAACAGTCTATAAAACTTGGGTGTGCCTGTGGCTCACAGCCACTGTCCCCCCCCACCCCGGAACCGGGGCTGCCGTACCAGTTCCAGAAACCAGGCTAGCCCCAAGATAGTCTGTTGATTTCCCTTTGTTTGCTTTGGCCGTTTTATTTGTACTGTGCTTTGATGTCATTATTGTACACCACTTTGGATTCCTTTAGGGGAGTAAACGAGGATATCAGTGAATAAATAATTATCCCCGCCCATCATCCAATGAGCTCTGGGTGCTGGGCATAGTTCTCCTCTACTCCATTCTAGCCTCAAAATTAAGCAGGGTGGGTCAGGCTGGGAAGGAGTGACAAAACCAAAGCAGGACCGCCAGACCTGCACCTGGCAATCCCAGGGGGTGGGAGGGGGAGCATCAGGCAATGTGACTCTTCCCTTCCAGGTGACAATCTGGAAGTGACATCAATGGGTCTGTCGGCTAGGCCACTGTCAGCTATACTAGCTGCCATAGGTGTGTGGCGGGGGAACCTGGAATGTTGTCTTTCGTTTCTGCTGTGCTTCCTGTCTTTGGTGTAGTGGTTAAGTGTGCGGACTCTAATCTGGGAGAACCAGGGGTTCACATCTCCAAGTTTTTAGTTTTTCCATTACAAAATCCCAGGACAGGTTATCAAAGGCTTTTTCTGCATCCAAGAAAAACAAAGCCATTTGCTTATCTGGATGTTGTTCATAATATTCAATAACATTCATAATTGTTCTCATATTATTTCTTATCTGCCTTTTTGGTAAAAAGCCTGCCTGGTCTTGATGTATTACTTGGGCTAATACTTTTTAAAATCTTGTGGCCAAGATGTTTGCAAATATTTTATAGTCAACATTTAGTAGTGATATTGGTCTATAATTTTTTATATCTGTAGGGTCAGTGTCTGTTTTACGAATCAGTGATATTGCTGCTTGGCACCATGAATTCGGAACCTTCCCTATTTGCCCTATTTCTTGTATTAAATCTTTAAAATATTGACTAATATCGTCTTCAAACACCTGGTATAATTCTGCTGGGATTGTTGTTGTTTTTTTGAGCTTCTAGGATCATAGTTTTAAATAGTTTCCAAGCTTCCCCAATGGTTTTGACCCTTTCTACTTTTCCTTTCAGTTTCCTCCCCACATGTCCCCTCACACTGAAGAGGGAATCTCATGAACCCCTGAATAATGCCACGCAGAAAATGACAGCAGAGGAAAATAAGAGCCTGGAATGGATGATGTTTCACACAGCCCAGGAGGGCAAGAAAGACTTCAATCCACGCTCTGCCACATAGTGCACGGAATGAGTCTGTTCACTGACAGTACAGCTTAGGTGTATTAGAAAATGAGGAATGTCTCTTTGAAATTAAGAAAAAGTTGAGCGGTATAGAGAAGTATCAGATTTTAAGGTAAATTATGAGAAAGCTAAACTGTTAGCAATCAGTATTCCCAAAGTAGAAAGAGGGCAGTTGCAAACTCGATTCCAATACAGACTTGTGATGCAAACATTTAAAAATATCTTAAGGTTTATATTACTAATAAATTCAAAGATTTATTTAGTAATAATTCTGAAAGATTATTCCATACAACCGGGGGAGTTTTGAATGGTTGGCGCAAACCCAGCCTTTCATGACTCATCACTATCCATAGCATAGAAACAATGGTAGTAATCAAAACTGGTATTCTGTTTCCAGACTCTCTCCATATACCTTTCACATCAGTACACTGAAAAATGGCAGGGCTAGAGTGATAAATATATATGGGCTGCTAAGTTGAAGTGTGTTTCCCCCTTATTGTTAATGCACTCATTAATCAAAGACTGAAATGGACAACCAGACCTTTGTCTTATATGATTAGGGATGCCAGCCTCCGGCTGGGACCTGGGGATCCCCCAGAATTACAGCTCCTCTCTAGACTACAGAGATCAATTCCCCTGGAGAAAATGGGTGCTTTGGAGGGAGGAATCTATGGCCTTGTACCCCACTGAGGTCCCTGTCCTCCCCAGGCTCCATCCCCAAATCTCCAGGAGTTTCCCAACCTGGACCTGGCAAACCCCCCCATCCACCACCGGTGGCCGCGGAGGAAGTGGCAACCTTGCTTGTGATGAAGTGCAGCATCACATTCTTCTGTAAAGTAAGGATAAACTATGAGAACGAAGTGTTCATGCATGGAAGACAGCTACATGTGGAAGAAAACATATGGATGGCTAAAGGAGAAAGAGCAAGCTCAATAAAAGAACTAATTCTCCTGTGATGAGCTTGCTTTTGCCGATTGCGAATGTCTGAAGAGCACAGGTCCTATCCGAGCAATCCACACTTCATCTTCCCTTTGGCAGAGCATTGCATTCTGTGACGGTAGCCAGATGTTTAGCAGGGGTCGCGTCACCTTCATATTTAACAGCTGCAAGTAGCTAATCCGTCTCTTGCTGGTACAGTAGACACAGCTTCCATGTCATCATCGACTTGGCAGGGACCACAGGGCCAGTGAGTTCGGGGTTTTTTCTTTACAACATCGCTGGGTGGCTCCAACTAGCTCGTCTGCCGGTGGAAAAGCAATGAGGTGGTCTCCTCTGACCATCAAAGCAGTCTGTGCTGTGTATGTCCTATAAGCATGTAACTGTATGTATTTGGAAGATGTTATGTGTTGCCGTCTGAGAAACACTTCTCTGTTACCGAACAAAGCTCAAGGGGCTAAATTATACTCTTGGGGGGGGCAGTATGGGCTCAGGGGCTTATGACCTGCTAACTGGCTTGCCCAGGATTTTAGAATGCCGGGGTGAGGGGGGGGGGGATCGGCAGCTTTTTAAAAGATACTTTCCTTGGTGTAAGTGTATCTACTCTCAAACTTTGGTCAGTCTGATCCTAACTTACTCAGTGTAGAAACGTATGTTGAAAACTGGTGCCCTTTTCGTACTCAACTGTTGCTTTTTGTACGCTGTTAAGATGCTGAACTGCAGGCTGGAAGGTCAGTAGTTCAGCAGTTCGAGACCCAAGTGCCGCCTGATGGAACAAGCTCCCATCTCTGGCCCCGGCTCCTGCCAGCTTAGCAGTCCGAAAGCAAGAAATTGCAAGTAGATAAATAGGTACCACTTTGGTGGGAAGGTAACAGCGTTCCGTGAGCCTCAGCGTCTAGTCATGCCGGCCACATGACCATGGAAATGTCTTCAGACAGCGCTGGCTCTTCGGCTTGGAAACGGAGACGAGTACCGCAACCCTAGAGTCGGATTCGACTGCTTTCGAGCAAGGGAAACCTTTACCTTTTGTTGTTGGTGGCGTTGGTGTATTATCTGATTATTAGTGGTTGCCAGCCTCCAGGTGGCTCCTGGGGATCTCCTGCTACTACAGTTGATCTCCAGGTGACCAAAATTAGTTCCCCTGGAGAAAACAGCTGCTTTGGAGGAGGGATTCTATGGCATTACATCCTGCTGGGGTCCCTCCCTTCCCCAAACCCTGCCTTCCCCAGGCTCCAGCCCCCTAAAAAAATCCAGGTATTCCCCAACCCAGAGCTGGTAACCGTACTGATGATAGAAAAACATGCTGGTTGCCAGAAGTGACATTGTACCCTATGGCCAGAGAGGTGAGGCCTCTGAACATATGTTCCTTTCACAGCAATGATTGGGGCCTCTTCTCTGCTCTTGCTGGATAGCAAGATTTGCAGCAAAAGACCTGTTGCAGACTACACTGGAGTCAGCAAGGCAGTGCAGGTCATTGGGGCTTTATTGGGCCCCATTTCAGAGCCTGAGGACTTCATGTGGACACTGAAATAAGAGGTGAAGTTATACTCTGTGGGACAGGCACTTACCTGGTGAAACCTGTTGGTGTTCTCCTGCCTCTCTAGAATTTTACACCTGCAAGTTCCAATTCTTTCGGCTGGCATACTTTGCACACACCACCAAGCAATTGTATCTATATAACTCCTCATAAACCAAATGTCGTTTCATGGGTGGAAATACCATTGAGAGTTCAGTAAGTCTGTGAATCCCAGCAGCCTGCATGTTATTCTTAGTCATGCAGTGAGCGCAGGGCAAGTGGATTTTGCAAAGCTTAGTGGCAATGGTAAAATAGATTATCTGTAGATATTGATGTGATATAAACAAGCCCAGCATAGAAAAAAATGCATTTCCAGTCTTTGGGTGGAGGAATCTATGCTTAATGAAAAGAATGTCGCATACAACAAGATGAAATATCTGTATTACAGATCATTAGTCTTGCAGTTCGTATAATAAATCACCGGATGTGGGAATAGTTTTAATAGCCTGTTTTTAATATAACATGAACATTCTGTGCACTGAATAATTAGCAGAAATTGTTTTGGACTACATGACAGTTTAATGCTTAAGATGCTGTCATGATCTGTGCAGGACTGGGAGCAAGGCCTAGTGCAGCCTGGTCCCAGGAGAGACCTGTGTGGGAGTAGAAAGCAGACAGCCTACAATCCCCATAATGCATAGCGAAGGTTGTAGCCAATCAGTTTCCAGAGATTGTGTGAGGAGATTCTGACTTAAGCTGTTTGAACTGAAAAACTTTGTTCTTTTGCTCTTCTGCGGTCTTCCCTCTCACAGCGTTAAACTGAGGGGAATAGTCTGGTCTGAGGAGAAAGATCCCTCGCTTGGCTCAGAGTGAATGCAGGCAGGATGTCTAGTATAAGAGGGCTGTGGGCCTTGTGTCAGCTATGCTGCCATGGGGGTGGAGAGGTTACTTGTATTATACTTGTCAGTGCATTCCTTCTGTGCTTCTTCGCTGCTGTAACACTTATCTATAAGTTCTGCAGGTGGTGGTGTTGATGTCTCGGTTTCTCGGGAACCGTGGGAGAGAGTTGGTTCCCAGCTTCAGTGCTAAATGGCCGGAGCTCTTTCTCCCGCGTGCGGGAGTGTGGCTAATTGGCCAGGGCAGTGGGGGGGTGCATACAAATACCCTATATCCTATTATGCCCCATGGGCAGCCGCCATTCTTAACAGTGCCTATGTTAATGCATCTATAGCTCTTCAATAAAGTATTACCTTTCCTGATAAGTGTGTACTACGTTGTTGGCTGTGGGTTCTGACACCTTGAAGTAGTGTAATGTATTCAGATGCTGCCCTGAATGCATTAGGATGAACGTGGAATCATCCCATAGAGAAGCTATGCTAAGCTTCAGACTTCGGCAAGGATTCGCGCCAAAAGCATTGTGTCCAATCACATTTGAACTGTCTGTAAGTGGGAACGCTTATGATTGGTCTGTTATGCGATCAACCTGATAGGTTGATAAGTGTATAGTAGGTGTGGCTACATTAGCCCGGAGTGTTTAAATACCGAACAGCTACAATGAAAGCTGGTTCGGGCTATCAGAGAAGTTGTACCGTGTCAGAGAAGTTGATCGTCGTGCTGAAATCTGAGTTTTGCTGAAATCACTCTCTGGCTATTTTGTTAAGCACGGACTTACCAAGTAGTAACCAGTTAAGTGAACTAGGTAGTCACGTTAGATTAGTTTATTTTGCCTTTAAACACTGTTATATATTTTAAAGCACCCTGTCTTGTTTCCCTTGCCCCAGTACTGTGTTAATAAACCATTTGTTTAATAGATCTCTGCCTGGTCATCACGCCTATAGTCTCGGCTTAAAAGGTACTCTGGGAGGGTACTCTGGGCCTTCTCAAGGGACCTGAAGTCCAGAGTGGTGGCGGCGGAAGGTGGTGACCCCCTGGGGTCGTGACAGATGCCAAAACTCAGCAAGCTCCAGACAGAGCATATATAGGAATGCCCTGACCTGGATAGCTCAGGCAAGCCTGATCTCGGAAGCTAAACAGGGCCAACCCTGGCAAGTAATTGAAAGGGAGATCTTGAAGGAATACCAGGGCTTGGGACGCAGAGGCGGGCTATCAAGTCACTTCTCTGAAAAACATCCAAGCCCCCAGTAGGAGTCTCCAGAAGTCGCCATGACTTCCAGGCATGCAAGCACATATACACACCCACGCACACACACAATACCCACCAAAAAGAGCATATATATAGCAAGCTTTTGCATTGAAAAAGGAAGGCTCTTAAACCCCTGATTATTTCACATAATTACAAATGACTTTTTAATGAGACATAAAGCTATGATACATTCATTTAAAATAAAATTATAAAAGAAGTTGGAGGACTACATCTCCAGTGAAAACAGCTTGCAGTTTCCTTCTCTGACAAGTCCAAGGGCTTAGAGAACAGGCCATCAGGGTGGGGGGTACTCCTGGTTTTAGCCCCAAGATGCTTGGTTATGGGTTGTGTTGTGTCGTTTCAGAAACAGAACTTCTTCATGTTTACATCAGAACTCCTTTTGTGTGCTTCTCCTTCATGCTACTTGACAGATTATCTATTCCAACATTTCTGTTATGGCTATTATGGCATCACACAGCTTCATTGTTTTACTGGCCTGTTGGTGTTCCGAGTACTGGCTTGTTCCCTTTCAGCTGAAATGATTTCAAAAGCATCATTTTAAAAAAAGCTGGGTTGTGGGTAGAGATGTAAACTTTCCAGAAATGTAGAAGACACAGAGAAATTGAAAATATACCCAGCACTCGACAAAGAGTTAGAAACTGCTGCACTCTCTGCTACCATCACATGTGGATCTTAATTTCTGCCATCTGAGAGGCAGGAAAAAGTAAAAGTTGAAGGAAGGAAACAAGTTCTGTAGTAAACAAAAGAGCATTATTTGGACAGAATTAATAGGTAAGACTGTTGGAATATCTGGATATTGTTAAATGTTATCAAATTTAAAATACTGACTCTTTAATAATGTATTATTAAACATGTTGTAGCATATTAGTTGCTGCCAAAATTATTTGAATTTAAACCAAAATACTATTGAAAATGAGAGATAGGTCTATGGTACACATAAACACTGATCATTATTATCATTACTGAATGCTGGAGATTGTCTTAGATAAAAAAATTCATTCTACACATTTTGAATAAAACTTTGTCTTTCATTTCACTCATTCAAAAACGGGGGGTCTTAGGAGGTTCCCAAAATTTCTGTTTCCCAAAATCTCTGTTTCAAAATTTACAATGGAAAAACAGAAAATCCTCAGACATTTTTATGCCATTCAGTCCGTGTGTGAAAAACCTTGCCTGAGGAAGCGTTTTGTTCATTCTAAGAGAGAAAATAGTTCATAGCTTTTTCTGAATTCCCCCCAAAATTCCCATTTTTTCTATTAGAGGGATTGAAAGGTAGTCCTCATAGGGGATCCATTCCCCCAAATTTTACTGGTTTTTTTCACCCTTTAATATTTTTAAGTAGGAAACTTCAACAAACATCTAATTATTGAGGTGTGATATGTTGTGTTATTAGTAAAGATAGCACTCTTGTCACAAGGTTTATGAAATTTTGCAGAACTTTTAGACTCCATCTGGAAATAAATGTGAGTCATTGGCTCTTGGCTGCTTCTGTGTCCAAGGTCCATTCCACATTTGACTGCCACATTGGGTTTTCTCAGCGTTCAAGTCGAGGCAATATAAGTCCATGGAAAAACAGCATCCAAATAACCCCGGGGCAACAGCAGGCTTACCACTGAAGGGAACGGACCTTGGACCTGGCTGACCACTGAAGGGAGGTAACGTAATGCAGAATGGGGGGGGGGACCTGGAATAAAAAGAAGGTTGGACTCGATTTTAATGCAGAATGGGGAAGGGGGGAAACTAGATTAAAAAGAAGGTTGAATTCGATTTTAGTGCAGAACTGCTTGGAAGACACCGTGGTGAACATGGATTAAAAGGAGAGTGCAGAAAGGGCCCAAGAGAAACTGCCTCGGTGACCTGCAATCTGAGCAAAATGCCTGTTTCTTTTTGCCTTGTTTAGGTGCCCTCTGTTGGGCCCATCCGCTCCCTGGCCTTCTTCGGTCTGTTAAATTTCCGCAGACTTCTGCCGAATGATAGGTGTGCTTCCAGCACAGACAACACCATCAGAAATTTCACTGCAATAGCAACTCGTTCATCTTTTTCCCCCCAGCTTGCACAAATCTGTTTAAGATGAAACATTTCCCCTGCCCCCAAATGCAGTGTTCAGATAATGATAAAGGAAAACTCATCCCCTTAAAATGAATTGTTAAAGCCGGGGTGTATAACACAAATTACTCTAACAGTCACTTTTAATTCTTTTTCCCATTTAAGAGCAATCAGTCAGCACGTCAACTGTAAGAAGAAGAAGAAGCAGCATTGCTGATATAATTTTAATTCTGTCTTTTAATTTTATTTCACTCCTCCTGAGCCCTGTAGAGACAGTTTCCCTTCTCTTCACCTCCACGGTCTCTCTGTACTTGCATCTCTCCTATGCACCTCATGGGTCTCTCTGCATTTCTTCTCCCATTTCTCCCGTTTATCTTCTTTTATGTATATATTTAGTTAGAAAAAAAATTGTGCTGCCTGTCCAGAGAACCTGCCTTGAAGTGGCTTAGACAGGGCTATTTTGGGGCAGGAACACACAGGAACGGAGTTCTGGCTGGCTTCCAAGTTGGCCACACCCAGCAGGAACTCATTAGCATAATAGGCCACACCCAACAGCAAAAAACTCATTAGGATTGGCTACATTAGGGGTGTGTGGCCTAACATGCAAAGGAGTTCCTGCTACAAAAAAAAGCCCAGGGTTTTGACAACAAACGAGGTAAACAGAATAAGAAGCAAAAGGTGGGTGTGGCTGGATGACCACACTTCTGGTAACATGGGGGTGTGGCCTAATATGCCAATGAGCTGTGCTGTCAGGGGTATGGCCTAATATGCTAATGAGTTTCTGCTGTTAGGCGTGGCCTGTTATGCAAATGAGTTCCTGCTGGGCTTTTTCTACAAAAAAAGCCCTGGGCTTAGAAAATAAAATGTAATAAAGCCAAAACTTTTTTGTTGTCGTTGCCGTCAAGTCACGGCTGATTTCTGGTGACCCCGTGGGGTTTTTAAGGCAAGAGAATGTTCAGAGATGGTTTTAGAACAGAAAGGGGGAAATGTCAGTGCAGGCTTCATCAGGGGGAATTCAGAACATTCACCTAAGTGCTGGAACTGTCCACAGTAATTAAGTTCTGCTGTGGACAGTTCAAGCGCTGAGTGAATGCTCTGAGTCTCCCTTACGAAGCCTGCACAGTGAAACACATAGGGACTTTGTATAATTAAAAAATCAATCACCTATCACCTGGCATTTCTTCCTTTTTATCCTGTTGGCACGTTGCTGGGTGCAGCCCATTTTTTCTTCATCCAGAGATAGTTTTGCCATTGCCTGCCTCTGCATCTTGACCGTGGTATTCCGAGGATGTCTCCCATACCAATGCTAACCCTAACCCTGCTTAGCTTCCAAGATCTGGCGAGATTGGGCTAGTCCGGGCTATCCAGGTCAGGGCTAGTTAATTAAACCCCAGGATTAAAATCCCAGCCAGTGCAAAGAAGCACCGTTGTTTGTTCATCTCTTCTCCCTTGCGTTCAGAAGCCAGTACTAAGCAGCAAATCTGACAAGGAGTTTGGTTCAGTGGTACAGCATCTTCTCAGCATGCAGAAGGTCCCAGGTTCAATCCCCAGCATCTCCTTGCTTTGGCAGTAGGTGATGTGGAAGACCTTAGCCTGAGACCTTGGAGAGCCACTGCCAGTCTGAATAGACAGTACTGACTTCGATGGACCAAGTATAAGGCAGCCTCGTGTGTTCATGTGGTGTCTCAGGTGCAGGTGGTCCAGGTGCATGGCTGGCTGGCTGGCTGGCTGCAGCAGATTAGAAAAACTGGTGTTACGCTCTGAAGCCAGGGCCAAGAGGGAGGATGCAGACAGACTATTGCAAACATTTCTCTTGTTTCCTCCCACCCACCCCCTTCATTAGGGAGGTGTTAAATACTCCTTCAAAAAGATCCAAAAGGACCACAAAAATTTCTTTGTGCTGCCCCGACCTGGATCTTATCAGATCTCAGAAGCTAGGCAGGGTCGAATCTCGCAAGTACTGGGATGGGAGACCTCCCTGGAATACAGGAGGTGGGGGCAGGCTTTATTCCGCCCCCTCTCTGAATATCCTCCAGGCCCCCAGTAGGAGTCAGTCTCCAGAGGTCGCCATGACTTCCAGGTGCACATACACTCACACACACGTGCAAAGATATAAAAAATACAAAAAAATTCTTTGTGCTTTCATTCAGGTGGGTAGCCATGTTGTATGTACAGTATATAAAAGAAGAAGATGCGTGCACATGAAAGCTTATACCCAGAATAAGATGTTGGTGGTCTTAAAAGCGCCACTGGACTCGAACTTTGTTCTTTGGGCTTTCATGCTTGTGTTGTCCAGGCAAGAGTGTCTGGGTTCAAAAGTATTCTGCCTAATATTACTTGCTGGAGCAGATGGGTGTGTGTAATGTTGGAGAGTAGTACATCCTGTGCTAGCATGTGGCTGGGCGGTTTGCAGGTTCTTTTGTCAACAACTGGTTAGTGTGTGCCAGGCAGACTCTCCCTCCCATTTTAGTATACAGACCTCCCATTTTAGTATGCAGATCTCTGCTGTCTGGCTGAATAACACTTTTTTGTGGCTGGTGCTTTTCAGGGCCCCCCCCCTTCCTCCTGTCACGTTCTATTTTGGGTCCTTTTCCCTGCTAAAACTGGGGCACTTCAAAGTTGTCTGTCTCTCACGCAGTCCACTGAGTTTGGATAAGTCAGTGAGGAAGAAGTTCTTGTGTGAGACGGTTTCAGAGGGCTCGGTTGTGTGTTGTGTTCTGCAGGAACAACTCCGTTCCTCTGCCATGATCTAGAGGAAACTGTACCAGCAAGTTTTTAGTCACTCTGGAATTACATCAGAGAATCTGCCCTAGCCGTGGGTCATGAGATTTATCATATCTGAAGAGGCAGATTATAACGAAACAGTATTGTGACAGAGCCTCATTGTCTTTTCAAAATCCGGGGTGGCTAAATCCACAATCAAGGACAAGAGAATACATCAAGTATTAAACAATGAGATTAGGTACATTCAGTGATGATAGAATATTATTGAGATCTGGGAATGAACAGTATACGCTGATTGGGATCTGCAGATCCGTTTCCCGGCTAGAGGCACACATTTTTGGGTGTCATTTCAGACGCAACCATTTTTAGCAACTGGCTGCTAACAGATTTAATTTACCTTTTCATACAAAGCGTGGTTGAGCTGTTCTAACTGCTTTCTTCTGTTTTCACCTCTTCTTTGCATTTCTGAATTGCTGTAGTGTGCTGTTTAACATGTCTGCAGTGCTTTCAATAGTGTCGCACTTTCCCCCACCCTTTTTCACTGTGAGATCTTCCTCAAACTTTTTTTAATATTCTAAGTTGAGCGCTATAGCACTAAACTAATGTAGCACTCTAGTGCCACAGGGGCACTAATTCCCAGTTGATCTGCTAGAGGTTGGGCTCTTCTAATCTCCCATTCTGGAAACTTTGTTGCCTTTCTAATGCAGCAATTTGGGAGGGGAGGACAGAAGGCCAGCTGACTTCCCTTCTCTCCACTTCAAGCCAACAGCTTGGGTGGCATCGAAAAGGAGAAAAACTATCTCTCTTTTTTTTTTAAAACCTTTTGCAGTGCAGAGATTAACAGCATTGCCTTTGTCCCAGGTTGGAAGAGGGGTGATAAGACATGAGCTCTTTCTCCTCTCCCTTTTGTAAGGGGTCAGGATTGGTGTCCCATCTGATCCCTCATCAGCTTTGAGTTGGCTTCTGACCAATAGGCAGTTGAAAACATTTTGTCGGGCAGCTGTTTGAGTTGCTCAGCACAATCCGACTATATCAGCTCACGGTTCGATCATGAGCATCAAACAAGGCAAGTTTGTCTGTGGAGCAGTTTTGCTGAGAAGCTTCGTGCCTTGCTAGCCCGCAGTTACGGTAGGTCGTAAAGAGTTAGGCACAGAGAGCAGATGAAACTGTATGTCGTGGCCATTTTAGGATTCCCCCTTACCCCATACTTTAGTCAAGAAGAAATCCATCACCACTACTCAGCTTCACCCTTTGGCTTCTAGAGGGAACAAAGAAATTCTTCTCAGTTCAATGGAGGTCATGGCAAGACCAGGCCCATAGCTACGGTGGGGCTTTTGGGGGCTCCTCCCCCTTTCTTAAAGGCACAGCCCCACAAGGATTTCTCCTGTAAATGCTTTTCTCAATCATTTTAAACATTTTTTAAAGGCGTGTGCTCCGTTAAGCACGGTGGGGTGCTGTAGTTGACTAATTCTGCACTGAGCAAAGGGGCTGGAGTAGGTGACCTCTAGGATCCCTTCTAGCTCTGTGTCAAAAAACTGGCCTCCTTTAAGAGAGTTTTTCTGCCTGTTAGCTTTCTTGACTACAGAAGTCACCACCCCCACCTGCTGGCTTGTTATAATTGTTGTAGGCTGGCAGAAGTGATTAACTTGCAGCAGCTGAGAACTGACATCTAAAGTGGTTGACAGCTTGCAATTTAGAGATTTATCCTTTCTATTGGCTCAATGGCTTTTCTTTCTGCACTGAGCGTTTCAGCCCCACCAGAAAAAAACTTGCCCCACAAGCCACAAAATCCTGACTGTGGGCCTGGGCAAGACTGATACAGAATATATTTTTTTATTAAATCTTATACACTCCTCTTTCAAAACTGGACAACCTCAAACCATCCTGAGCTCCTCAGAGGAAGAGCAGTTTTTAAAAAGCGATTTATGCGAACAGCTCCCCCCCCCCCACATTTCTTTATATAAAGTGAAAACCGGTCTGTGTATTAGCACTGAATCTAATCTCCGTGTCTATTATAATCAATTTTAACAGATGTGGGGGCAGGGCAATGAAATGGGTACTATCTCAGATTACCTAAATAGAATAAAAGCCTCCCTCCCATTTTCCAATAGTCTGTTACTGTGGACAGTCTGTTGGGGCATAATTTTCCACCCCAGGAAGATTTTGAGCACAATGCTCCAATGCTGTTGCGCCAGTCCTCTTCCATCCCAGAAGACTTGTTGGGAAGGCACCTTTCTCACAAACACCTCAAGTAGGCTTACCAAGGTCCGGCGGGGGAATCATTTCTTGGCAGGAGCCTTGCCGCGGGGATGGCTCCACGCGCTGCACCCGCCATCGCCAGGATGTGACGCTCCACGTTGCTCTGGCAACGGGGCTGTTTGGAGTCCCGTTGCCAGAGCGACGCGGAACGTCACATCCTGGCGACAGTGGGTGCAGCGCGTGGAGCCGTCCCCGCGGCAAGGCTCCTGCCAAGAAATACGATTCCCCCGCTGGACCTTGGTAAGCCTAACCTCAAGAGAGAACGTTCCTAAAAATCACTTCATTCCTTCCTCCTTGTCTGCAACGAAAGAACCAAGTGGAGACGAACTAAAGGCCTGAAAGTACAATGGGGAGGGTGGATTGGGTACTTTGAAGAAGAAGAAGAGATTGGATTTATATCCTGCCCTTCACTACCCAAAGGTGTCTCAGAGCGGCTTACAAACTCCTTTCCCTTCCCCTCCCCACAACAGACACCCTGTGAGGTAGGTGGGGCTAAGAGAGCTCTGACAAAAACTGCTCTTTTTCAAGAACAGCTCTTATCAGAACTACGGCTTGCCCAAGGTCATCCAGCCAGGTGCAAGTGGAGGAGTGGGGAATCAAACCCGGTTCTCCCAGATTAGAGTCCGCGCACTTAACCACGACACCAAACTGACTCTTTCACCAAACTTTGCTACACATTACGAAGTTGGAAGTTCTCAGATCGTGTCTGGCTCTTTGGTCAGACAAGCATTGTAAGTTTGCTGCTGGAACCCAGATTCCAGCTGCATGGAGCCCCAGTTTGTATCAAGATTGTGGCATGCAGGAAGTGGCTTCCTTTGCCACTCGGCCCCGTAGCATTTTCGGACCCAAAACAGACCTGTTGGCTAGACTCGTGCACTGGAGTTCATTGTGGTTCTTCCCCTGTTATTAATTTCAAAAGGGACTGTTTCATTATTGGGTGGTTTCATTTGGTTTTGTTCCTTTTATTGCTTGTTTCGTTTTCATATTTCTGTTTTGTTATTGTTTTCTATTGGCTTCCATGGAAGAGCCCACTCCCCTTCAGTCAGATCTGTACCTTCTTGGTTTTCCGTCCAAATTGGACAAAATTCGGCAGGTGAAAACAGGAGATTTTGGGGGAGAACTAGAGTGTCGCAGTGACCTGTGGTTTTGCAGTGACCTGTGATGTCACCGAAGGAGCTGTGGCTGAGCATCTGCTTGGCATGCAGAAGGTCCCAGGTTCAATCCCTGGCATCTCTAGTTAAAAGGATAGAGTAATGGGTGATGGGAAAGACCTCTGCCTGAGACCCTGGAGAGCCACTGCCAGGCTGAGTAGACAGTACTGACCTTGATGGATCAATGGTCTGATTTAGTATAAGGCAGTTTCAAATGTGTCTCTCACCCATCCCTCTCAGACTGAAAATTAAGCAACAGGAATTAGCGTGACAATCAACAGTACAATAGCAGCAGATGTTCTGTTCTGCTCCACACACACAAAAGTCACTGATCCCTCACCCTTTCGCACTTTGTGGAGACCCTCACCAAAACACTTTCCATTTTCACTTTCCATTTTCACAGTCACTCCCCATCTCTGCACACATCGGGTGCAATCCTGAGCACATCTACTCAGAAGTAGGTCCCATTTTATTCAGTCAGGTTTACTGCCAGGAAAACGTTCTTTAGGATTGCAGCCAGAGTCATCTTGTTGAACAGTCTTAAAATCAAAGAACAAGGTGTCTGAGCGCGTGGTGAGTCTGGACATTGCTTTCAGGAACGCAGCACAGTCCACTCCAGCAACATCCATTCCTGGTTCCTCTTCCACCTCCCTTTGCTCTTGCAGCCCAGAGTAAAGGGAGTCTTGGTTGTTGTCTGTTGTTAAGCAGTGCCTTGGAGACGACCAGCAGAGTTGCAGGCTGGGAGTGTTTTCTGCAAGTGTCCTCTCCTGGAGTTTGGAGCTCTTTGACCCTGTGAAGCTGGAGAAGGTGGGCAAAAGAGACTGCTCAAAACAAGCAGGTTCACACATGAGGGGAGGGGTGGGGCTGAAAGGGAAAGAATCTACCTAGCATGTCCCTGGCCCCACTCCGACAAAGTGCAGTGTTGGTTGAGGGTGAAAGGAGAAGGAAGGGACTCGGGCTGGTTCTGCATCTGGCATTCGCTCCACCTTTTCTCAACACTGAGGAAACGGTGCAGCTCAAAACCACACTCAAATACCCTAGGCCAACACGGTACTGACTGCAAAGTCACCGCTGAACGCCCATAGATCTGTGCAGAAGGTACCATAAAACCCGATGCTCAAAGAAAGTGAAAGAGGCATGCAATGCAGAGGGGAATTTCGGTTCCAACGTCAGTTTACTGTACCAACAGAGGGAAAAGCCAGTGTCGAATCGCCCTCAGAAGCCTTGGCTGAACTCCTTTGAAGCCAGTAGATCTTGAGAGACAGGCAGATAAAATGGCACATGTGCCCTTGCAATAGGGGATCAGCGGTCCCAGAGGTGGCCTCTTGAATGTGGGGTGCCTCAGGGGGCGGTGCTGTCCCTGATGTTGTTTAACATCTACATGCGCCCCCTTGCCCAGATTGCCCGGAGTTGTGGGCTTGGGTGCCATCAATATGCAGATGACACCCAGCTCTATCTGATGCTGGGCGGGCGGTCGGACTCCGCCCCCGATGACCTTCATCGGGCGTTATAGGCTGTGGCTGGTTGGCTCAGACTGAGTCAGCTGAAACTAAACCCAGCAAAGACGGAGGTCCTGGGCCTGAGTCGGATCAGTTCAGGGTTGGGGCTCCCTCTCCTGACCTTTGATGGGGCTCCTTTGGTGCCATTGTCGGAGGTTAGGAGTTTGGGTGTCCTCCTGGACTCCTCCTTAACGATGGATGCCCAGGTGGCAGCCACCGCCAAGTCGGCCTTTTACCATCTTCGGCTGGCGCGGTAGTTGGTTCCTTTCCTTGACCGAGATGACAGTCACCTCGAGGCTAGACTACTGTAATGCTCTCTACATGGGGCTGCCTTTGTCGCAAATTCGGAAGCTGCAGCTGGTGCGGAATGCTGCAGCAAGGCAGCATGGGTCTCACTAGACGGGATCACATCCGGCCTGTGCTGAAAGCACTGCACTGGCTGCCGGATTCACTTCAAAGTGCTGGTTTTAACCTTTAAAGCCCTATATGGCCAGGGTCCGGCTTACCTAAGGGACCGCCTTTTCCCACATGTTCCCCCAAGGGCACTACGGTCGGGGAATCAAAACCTCCTGGATATCCCAGGCCCCAGAAACATCAAATCTGCTGTCACCATGGCCAGGGCGTTTTCGGTGGCGGCTCCTACCTGGTGGAATGAGCTCCCAGAGGAGATCAGGGCCCTGCAGGACCTGGTGCAGTTCGCAGGGCCTGTAAAACGGAGCTCTTCCACCAGGCTTTTGAGTAGGAGCCACCGCCACCATTATTTCACCACCGCCCCTCATCTCTGCACCTTGACCATCGGTGGAGTGGGTATTATTGGGGGCGTGAGACGTTCCTTGGCAGATGGCAGTGCAGTTGGGACGCACATTGTTGGTTTTTGTTCTGGTATAAAAACTCCAGAACCTCATCTTGAAATCTACAGTTAAGAAATTCTGGAGCACCAATATTTTTTAGTGTATTATGCATATTGTATTTTATATTGTTTTATATTGTTCATTGTTTTAACCAGGCATTTATGAGCCGCCCTGAGCCTTCGGGGAGGGCGGGATATAAATGTAAAGATAAATAAATAAATAAATAAATAAAAGAGATTCTCCTACTGGAGAATGGTGCGGGCCCCTGCAAGCCAGTCCAGGAGCCCTTGTGCCTGCAGGGAGGGGCGGGGGAGGGAGCTGGCGGCAGCCTCCTTGTGCCAATTGGGGATCTCTCCCACTGCTGCTGCTGCTGCTTTCTTTTTTTTAAATAATTCTATTTTCCAACACATAATATCAACATCGACACCAACACAAAAAAGAAACAAACAAAACACACAAACAATAATCAGGAGTACATTCCATTAGTGCTTAAGATTTTCTTTTTGTACATCAATAATTTTGCACCTATGCTAATACATTATATGTGCATATATTGTAGTTAAAGTTTCTATTTCTATTATACTATTTCTACATATAATTTTTAATGGTTAGAACAACTGTCAGTTAAGGCACCACTCAATTCATTTATAAAGTCTTGACCATGTTTTTTTTTCAAAGATATCTTCACCTTTGCCTCATAAGAGCAGAGTCAACTTGTCTGTCTCAACCGTTTCTAAAAGTTTATAGATTATTTCTTCTTTTGAAGGTGTGTCTTCTTTTCTCCAATATTTAGCATAGAGAATTCTAGCAGTAGTTACAACATGTATAATCATATAGACATCTGATTATTTTTTAAAAGCTTTCTGGTATTGTATCCAATAAAAACAATTCTGGTACAAAGGGTATATGTGTTTTTGAGCCGCCCTTTCCTGGCTTTGTGTACTGTCGTTTTTATGAGCAGGTGGAGAGATCTGCCCATGTGGAGAGATGCCTGAGAAATCCCTGGCTGCGAATACTGCTGTGCACTTCCTAGAGGGCTGATTCATGAGGGCCTGCGGGCACTGCAGCCTGTTGAAAATACAGCGGCTACTGGCTGAGGACAGCAACTAGCAGAAGGAGGGGGTGCCAGGTCACATGACAATCACAGGGAGAGACACAGCCTGGGAAGCGCATTTGAGTAGAAAAACGGATGGTGGAGGGAAAAGCCAAAGCATAAGAACATAAGAGACGCCAATGTTGGATCAGGCCAAAGGCCCATCCAGTCCAACACTCTGTCACACAGTGGCCAGAAATACCAGATGCCATCAGGAGGTCCACCAGTGGGGCCAGGACATTAGAAGCCATCCCACTGTTGACCCCGCCCCCCCAGCATGAAGAAGACAGAGCATCACTTGCCCCAGAGCCCCTATCTATACCTTGTGGCTAATAGCCACTGATGGACCTCTGCTCCATATATTTATCTAATTCCCTTTTAAAACCGTCCATGCTTGTAGCTGCCACCACTTCCTGTGGCACTGAATTCCATGTGTTAATCACTCTTTGGGTAAAGAAGTACTTCCTTTTATCTGTTCTAACCCGACCGCTCAGCAATTTCATGGAGTGCCCACGAGTTCTTGTATTGTGAGAAAGGGAGAAAAGTACTCCTTTCTTGACCTGCTCTATCCCATGCATAATCTTATAAACCTAAATCATGTCTCCCCTCAGTCGTCGTTTCTCCAAGCTAAAGAGCCCTAAGCGCTTTAACCTTTCCTCATAGGGAAAGTGTTCCAACCCTTTTATCATTCGAGTTACCCTTTTCTGCACTTTTTCCAAAGCTATAATATCCTTTTTAAAGTGTGGTGACCAGAACTGCACACAGTATTCCAAATGAGGTCGCACCATTGATTTATATAGGGGCATTATTATATTGGCTGATCTGTTTTCAATACCCTTCCTAATAATCCCCAGCATAGCATTGGCCTTCTTTATTGCAGTCACACACTGTCTCGACATTTTCAGTGAATTATCTACTACAACTCCAAGATCTCTCTCTTGATCAGTCTCTGCCAGTTCAGACCCCATCAATGTGTATTTATATTTAGGATTTAAATACACATCGATGGGGTCTGAACTGGCAGCCCCTCAGCTTGCCACTCTGTTGCTCCAACTTGCTGCCCTGCTAGGTACTTTTTATTTTTAAAAAACCCTCTATCCATGTGTGCTCTTTTAGGTAATGTTTGGCCCTGAGAATAAAGGGTTTCAACAGAACAAAGTATTGCAGGCTGATCTTTGAGCACTTTGTTTTGTTTATTTGTTTAAAAATAACTATCCCACACATTTTTTTAAAAAAGTCATATGGAGGCTTACGAAGCTTAAAAACAAAAGTAGGAAATAAAACTAAAGCCAGTGGCAGCACAGACACATTTCAGATAAAGGCACCTGGGTGCTAAGGAATCTGAACAAAAAGCTGCACAATAAAACCATCATCAAAAAGTGGAGATTAATAAGAGAGACATGGACATCAAGCATAAAAAGCAACAACAGAATAAAGCTGTACTGTCACCCCAAACAAAAGTTTAAAAAGCAGTAGTCTCTGGAAAAGAGGGTCGTCCTCACCTGATGCCTTATGTGCAACAGCTTGGTACCAGGCAAAGGGATGCTGGGAAGGCATTCCTAAGGTGATCTGCTATAGCACAGATGGCCTTGCCTCCAGTATACCTTGAACACATCTTTAAAAACTTTAGCTCCGAAAGGCTGACTCATTATGTTTTGCCTTGCTAGCTTACATTTTTTATAGGCTAACACTAATTTCTGTTTGTTTGTTTGTTTGTTTCTGTCTGATTAAAAGTCTTTTGGAGATTTGGTACTTTTTTGCTGTGGAAACCACAGTATGAGTTTTGTAAGGTATTGTTTTAATATCAATATATCTGATTCCATCTGTGGATACTTAAATCCAGAGACTGGGGACATGGATAGAAGACTTGCAGAAAAATCTGAAATGTAAAATAAAAATGGGATGGGCCTTTAAAAACCAAGAATTATCAAAGGGGCACCTGTAGCTTTAAGAAACAGATGCCACCAGAGTCCATTGCTAGGCTACCACAACAGTATTGATTTCTGTCATTAAAGGGCAGGGGGAGATGGCAGGGACCTTTCCAGGGCTATTTTAGCTGTTGAGGGAGTACTCATCAAGGCCAGGCATGGTAGCAACCTCTGGGTGACTTGCTACCATCTGCCTTGCATGATTCACCCAGGCCTTGCTGCTTGCTACTGTTCAACAGCAAGCCACCCTTTGAAAGCCCATGTTATGCAGTGGTTGGACTTTCAGACTAGGATCTGGGAGACCCAGGTTTAAATCACTGCCCCGCCATGGAAGTTCACTGGGTGACCTTGGGTCAGTCACACACTCTTAGCTTAACAGACCTCCAATGTTGTTGTGAGGATAAAATGGAGGAGAAAAGAGTAATGTAAGCTAATTTTGCCATCACGCAGCTTGGTCAGAGTTTTCCCACAAAGAGGCTGCCGCAGGAGGGAAGGAAGGAAAGCTGAAGACACAAGGGTAGGTAAAGGTATGTTGGCTGGTGAGTAAGAAGGAAGCAGAAAACAGGGAGACACTATGCAGGTTGTCAAACTTACAGCCCACCCAGGGCTCTTATCCAGCCCGTGACCAACTTGTCATACCTTTGTTGCCAGATGAGAGGCTGTGCATTATGTCCCTGTATACCGTCCCAGTGCTAATGAGTAATGGGTGGTGGAAGTGGGCAGGTGGGCATCAGGGAGAAAGTGTAAGGAAATACTGCAAGAGTGTTAATGTTCTAAGCAGGTTTGTATTTTGAGTAAAAAATAATATTGTTAATTGGTTTTGCCTGTGTCCTTTATAAAGTTTATATCTCTGGTACCTGGCATTGCATTTTATGGCGCACGTGGCCTCGCCCAACAAAGTGACATTTATGTCAGATCCAGCCCTTGGAACAAATGAGTTCAATACCTCAGCTAGGGGATTTCACCATAGAGGAAGGGAAGGAGGAAAGAGGTTAATGAGAAGCCTCTGTAAGTCCTTGAACATGCCCTGCTTTTTGCTTCCTATGTTTACTTTTGAGATAGTCCCTTAAGAGCCAAATGCTTGAAACAAGCTAGAAGCCAGCATTTTGTTAATAAAACTGCTTCCTGCGCTCATTTGAGTTATTCTGCATATTATATTTCTCAAGATGCTTCCTTCTCCTAAAACTGAACAATTTTGTATAAAAACCAGATTTTATGAAATGTAAAAATGCCAAAAGTGCAAAGATACAAAGATGTATGTAATGCCAAAAGTGCAAAGACACATGGTGTATACTGTGTATGTTACAATTATTTCCCACATGGAGCATTGTGAATGAGAAACTGTCACGCTCGGGATTATGGGAGGGGTTGAGTCGGTTGTGAGTCGAAGCCAGGGTGTTTGGCTGAACACCATCGGCTCAGGTATGTCTCAGAATTGTTGTCGGTCAAGTTATTCTCACTCGCCACAACAAGGAAAGTTCGCTTAGACGAGTTCAAGTGGATTACGTCTCCCTCCTCTCAGTCTCTCCATGAGCGAACCCCTTCTCCTCCCTGGCTTCACCTGTCCGGTTTCTTTATTTGTTCAGCCTCCACACCTGCTTCACCCACCACCCACTTCTTAAAGTAACCGAGCCACCAGCCGGGGCTCCAAGGGATTTTGGTCTTGTCGTTCCACCCACCAACCCTGTTTCCAGCGGTCGGGTCCCTGACGTCGTGCCCAAGTGGTTCCGCGCCCTCGACCCCCTCCCTTCTTAGGACTGTCGCCTCTCTGTGGACATTGAGACAGGATCCCCGGACCTCCCGGGAAGGGTCTAAGACCGTGTTCCTTCCCTTGGCGAGTGCTACTGGAGTGACTTCCTGCATAGTCGGGAGGGGGTTGGCATCGCCCTCCTGACAGAAACTCTTACAGGTGACTGCAGCCATTGTTATTTCCAACAGCTCCAGCCCCCTGTGGACCACCTCTTTCCATGGAGCCTGCTTGCTGGCATAATCACTCCCTCCCTTTGTAGCAGTGTGTTTTTTAAACTAGGAACAGCAGGGAGGTGTAAGAGTAAGTGAGCAGAAGTGGGGTTACAGTGCTGAGACTGGATATGAAGGAAATGCTTTGGAGGTGTCTGCCAGAAGGATTAATGGTTACAGTCACCTGAAGTTTTCTTGCTTATGGAGCCTTTTTTCATGGATTCTTGTGTGAACTGGTATTCTCACATGCAGTTTGATAACAAATTCCTATTAGGGGTTAGGCTCCTAAAAGCCATGTACATGTACCTAAAATGTTTCTTCTGCATGCATGTTGGCATGTTCTCCATGTTTACTGCATCAGATGACACTGCGCAGAGTCTCTCAACTTTCAGAAGCAGCAGTGCTGAGCGACTATAAAAGTTTGAGTAGCTAGCAAATTATAGTCCATCAGGGAATTATTCATGCTGTGCATATTTTCCACCCACATCCCTTGTGACTATTTTGGCAAGGTTTTATTTACCATTTTCTGGGGGTTTACAGTTTCAGATAGTTCATATGGGTCAGTTTGAGTTGCCTGCAATACAAACGGAGACTTAACTTTCGGTGCCTCCATCATATTCACCAAGGCATAATTTATAAAGGAGTCTAAATTAGTTTACCGTGGTAGTATCTGACAAGAGGTTATTTGCGGCTTCAAAAGAAGAAGTCTTAGGTGGGGGAAGCTACCTGGTCTGATTGCAGGATCTGAAAACGGTTCAACAAGGAGAAGTAAAATGATTCTTCAGTCTTCTGTTGTTTGGGGCTAGTAACCCCTGGAATTGATTCCTTATCTGCATATTTCCTGCCCATCCCTAAAAAAGAAAAGACAAAAGCTAACCCTGCACTTGTTTCTCCCTCCTTCCTCCTCCTCTGCCTACTACATTCATCAAAGATGAGGCCTTTTTCTTACTCTCATAAATTAACACGTCAAATAAATCAACACACCAAACTAATTTTCATACAGAGAAGACAGTCATCATCAAGGGGTGTTAACACTTCCAAAACCACAAACACAGCCAAAGGCGGCCAAATGACATAAAAGCCAAAATAAACAACAGTGGGAGAGCCAAATGACACAAAGTAACAGTGGTTGACTAAGTTAGGCTAAAAGAGGTTAAACAAAACCCCTGATATGGGTCACACGGATAAGGCATCCCCCAGTATCGCGCCGGAAACTGGAACCATGTTCCATTTCTGAAAGTCCTGATCTCACCAGGATCTCATCTCTTGGACTGTTCCATGTTTCCACCAGGTACCTCCAGAAAGAAGATTGGAAGGACGACAAGCTGAAAGGCAAGCGCCATGTCTTCTGTTGCCACATACTACAATGGGAAGTCGGTACTCATCACAGGAGCCACAGGTTTTATGGGAAAGGTCCTAGTGGAAAAGCTGCTGCGTTCCAGCCCAGACGTGAAAGCTGTTTACATCCTTGTGAGGCCCAAGGCTGGACAATCGATGCAAGAGCGAGTGGTGGATATGGTGAAATGCAAGGTAGGGAACTGGATTTTATATTGGCATCTATGGCAGCTGGTTTGCCTTTTCTAGGAGATTACTGACAGCTGGATACAGTTATGGATATGGCCCCCATGCCCCATGTAGTCAATGCCCTTTCATCATAGATAGAGAACCAGTATGGTGTAGCGGTTAGAGTGTTGGTAAAAGGCAAAGTTAAAGGTTTCCCTTGCTCAAAGGCTAGTTGAATCCGACTCTAAGGGGCAGTGCTCATCTCCATTTCCAAGCCGAAGAGCCAGCGCTGTCCTAAGATGTTTCCGTGGTCATGTGGCTGGCATGACTAAACGTTGAGGCACACGGAACGCTCTTACCTTCCAACCAGAGTGGTACCTATTTATCTACTTGCAATTTCTTGCATTCAAACTGCTAGGTTGGCAGGAACTGGGCCCGGAGACGGGAGCTCACTTCGTCACACAGCACTAGGGTCTCGAACTGCTGAACTACAGACCTTCCAGTCTGCAGCTCAGCATCTTAACCTCTGAGCCACCCAGGTTCAAATCCCAGCTCTATCACGAAGTTAGCTCTGTGACAGTGGGCCAGTCTTCTCTCTCAACCTAACCTACCTCATAAGGGGTTGTTCTGAGAAAAGAGACTGGATTTATACCCCGTCCTTCACAACCCAAAGGAGTCTCAGAACAGTTTACAATCTCCTTCCCCTTCCCCTCCCCACAACAGACACCCTATGAGGTAGGTGGGGCTGAGAGAGCCCTTTTGAGGACTGCTCTTGAGAGAACAGCTCTGAAATAACTTGTGACTGACCCAATGTCACACCAGCAGCTGCATGTGGAAGAGTGGGGAATCAAACCCGGTTCTCCCATATTAGGGTCTACACTCCTAACCACTACATCGCACTGGTTCTCTATCTATGATGAAAAGGCAATGGGAAATGGAATATCAACATTAGACTGTTCTATTGAGTTTAGTATGTGGTATTTAGTGCAAATAAGCACATTAATATGCATGAATGCTATCTCACTAGACAAGACTCTGTGGGCACAACCTACTTTGCTCAATAACCTTCAGCAGTATGAACTGACATGCTGGGGATCCTTGGCCTTGGGGCACATACAGGTACAAGTGTATGCCTGTTTGTAAGGATGGGCCAAATGATTTTTACTTTACAAATGAAATTGGGGACTAATCCCCCTGATAAATGTGCCTTTTCAACCACATGTTCAGCTGTACATGCATCAAATGTAATGTGAGAAATACTGTAGTACTTGTTTAAAGAAAAATCAAATGTACACGGTACATGGATTGTAAATGGGTCCACAGTATCTTGTGAACAGGGTAACCTCAAATAAGAGTTCTGCTTTAATGACACCTGGTTTGAAATGAGGCCTCATCACATATTTGAGCAAGTTGATAGATTGTGGGGCAGCTGGATCGAGCCCCTTTCATCATCTTGGCGCTCGGGATGTTGTGTGGACTGTTCATATACTACTCATCGTGTGTCATGATGTGGGGCTGGGCCGGGGTGAGGTAGTCAGGATACAGTCCGAGGTAAAGAACCAGGTGAGCAAGCCAGCCAGGAAACCAAGTTCAACTCACAAAGCAAGAGTGGGGTAGTCAAGGTACAGTCCAAAGTCAAGAGCCAGGCAAGCAAACCAACCGAGAGATCAAGTTCAAAACACAAACTGTTAGAGTCGTCAGAGAGCCAGAGTCCAAAAGAGTCAAGAGCCAGGGAGTCAAAGGTTCGGGGTGCAGAGTCTAAGCACAGTCGTTCAGTCCGAGGTCAAAGAGCCGTGAGAATCCAGACAAGAACCAGGAGTCAGGAACACGAGTGAGGAGGTGCAGAGCTTTGTCCGAAGGGACTAGTTGCTGGCACGATTTGTCAACGTGAGGGCATGGGTTAAATAGCCCATAAGCCTGCTGGCAATTAGCATGCCCCAAGCGAGTCCCAGCTGCTGCTAATACTCGGGGCTGAATGAGCGCCTGCCACGCATGCACGTCTCTCGCCGCCGGGCTGCCATATCCCAGTGGCGCTGTTCTCTCAAGCGGGACATGGGTGGAGGCGAAACAGGAGGAGAACTGTCCGGGCATGCTTCTGCCTCAGCTGTTGCTGGGGTAGCCTCTGGAATCTCAGCCCTGTCAGATGCGGGAGTTTCCAGCATTGAGAGCTCATCCCCAGCAGCACTTAGATCCTCTGTTGGGGCCGCTTGGTCGCACTCAGCGGGAGCCGCTGGCTCGCAGTCAGCAGGAGCTGTGACATCGTGAGCCTTCTCAATTTTACTGATAGAAGGTGGAGTTGAGATTCCAGCAGTGTAGAAATTTCTGAAAATTATTCTTCCAATTAGATCATGGAGAGGATGAGAGTCCTTTTGCAAATGTGTCCCTCCAGAGAAGATCTGGGATAATTGCTTGCAACATTTTATTCCATTTTCTCATAAAGCTGCTGCCAAATTCACTGTCCAAATGTATAGCATAGATATTTGACAGCAGCCCTTTCATGACTGCAGTTTTAAATAATTAATTCAAATGCAGCCTCTTTAGAACCAATGCTCCCTCTAAGCTGTGGAATCTTGTGAGGAAAAATTCTACTTTGTGAGCTCCTGGCATTAAAGTTGTGAGCGAGATTTTTAGGGAACACGCTTGTTATGCTTCTGTACGACTCACTGAAATGTCGATTGGAACAAGGTTAGCGCAGATCTGTGGCTTATGCAGACGTTCAACTGTCAGCCCTCTCCAATAGCGAGTAACTCTATCGCATCTCTGCCCATCAGGAGTGATTCATTGATTGATCTAGTCAGATCCGGGGAAGAATTTGTATTTCCCCAGCAAAGCTTGATTGGAAGGAGACAGGACCGGACAGAGCAGTAAATCATACAGAGACTCTTCTGAGGGCCAGTTCCGAGGGCAGCAGGCTCTTCCTGAGGGCCAGTACTTCGACCCCCTGAGAACCTTTAGTTATTTCCAGTGCCCTTGTAAGCAAGTCTACCCAGAATCCTACCCCAGTCTATTCAGTGGATCTCACTCCAAGGATTCTTAGGATTGTACTGTTAATTACTCTGGATCCATCCACATGGATCCATTCTGCTAGCAGAGGTGTCTCCCAGGATCTAAATTTGGTGGGTGCTTGTTGGAATACAGAGATCTATGATGTGTGACAGTTCCATTCCATTTCATTTATTAGCTTCATTGACCCGAGGTCTTAAGCCAAACATGCAAACAGCAACTATAAAATGCATTACATATAATTACAAGAAATTTAGACAGAACGTCTTTACAATAAAAGCTTGTAAACATGCTCTCGATCAGTAATATCAGACCACATTTTATAAACTTCAATGAATTCTATAAAATCCCATGATATTATGAAAATTAGTTTTAAAATTTTAAAATTGTATACAAAAGGTACTTATAACATTTCAAAGCCGCTTTAAAAATAGCACTATCGAAAGATATTTTGCCACCAAGCGAGTCGTTTCAGGGTCCTCATCAGCTAATAGTATGGTTATCTATGTGTGACAGTTCTGAGTGACTGGGAGGGGGAATCTTTTCATGGGGATTTGTCTTGACTCCACAGGAGGACAATGGAGTCAGTGCTGGTGGACCTCTCTCTCCCTGCTCAGCTTCAGATATATTTTATTTATTTATTTATTTATTTATAGTCCGCCTTTCTCACTGAGACTCAAGGCAGATTATGTCATATAAGTCAAATACAATTAACAGGACAGGGACATCCATTAAACAGTGCAATAGGGTCTGTACTCAGTGTTCCCTCTAAGCTGAGTTGGTGTGAGCTAGCTCACAGTTTTTTAGCCTCCGGCTCACACATTTTTGTCTTAGGGAGGATGACTCCAGAGCAAACTAATTTATGCAGTAGCCAAATCACTGGCTCACAACTTTAATGTCAGTAGCTCACAAAGCACATTTTTTGCTCACAAGATTCCATAGCTTAGAGGGAACATTGTCTGGACTACAGAAATCTGAAAACAAGCAGAAGTCTAAAACAGAGTTGAAATGAACCTGGGAAACAAGCATAAGCATTTAAACATAACACGTCAAATGGTCTAGAAGCTACATAGTCGGAGCATATTTAGCAGTGAGAGGCAGCAGTACTGTGGTGCAGGCCACAGTTCCTGGCCTTTTACCGGTGCAAAAAAGCCCTCTTTAGAAATTCCATTTGACATAGTTTGCAGAAAGCCAGGAGAGTGGGGTCCTTCATAACCTCTTCAAGCAGGCCGTTCCATCAGATCTTGTAAGCTAAGCAGGGGTCAGCCCTGGCTAGTACTTGGATGGGAGGCTACCATGGAATCCCAGGGTTGCCACACAGAGGCAGGCAATGGCAGACCACCTCTGAACATTATAAGTCAGCTGTGATTTTGCTGCACTTTCCACTACCGTGCAATAGAGGTTCCTTCACGGGGTAGGATTACTGTAGCCTCTGTCCCAGGTGGCTTTTATCCACGCAGGTTCCCCAATGTAGCCTTTTTTGGTGTTCCCGGGGGACCCCCTCTTCCTTTTCCACCAGCAGAAATCCCAATCCAACCCATTGTGTAAGAAATGCTATATGAATGCACTTATCAGTGTTCAAAGCACTTTGTGGGGTTTTTACACTTTAAAAAATGGAGATTGCAAGGCAAGCAATAGCATGACTGCACATCTAAGATCACTGAATCGGCTTTGTGCAGCGCGTGGCTTGGTTTTTGACTGCTACATGATGTGTCATGAACATGACCTCCTTCAAACCTGAACTCTATAAGGACAAAAACTCTAGGGATCAGAGGGGGAAAAAACTTCTTGCTATCAGTATATCCATGTCTCATACAATTAATGAAGGGACTGAATTTCAAGTTTGACTTTCCTCAGTCCTTGGACTGCCGTGTGGAGATTTATTTATTTTTTGCATTGTATTAAAATAGGCTTGTGTTGATAGACGTTTCATGTCCTCCAAGCCAGTTTATTCTGGAGTATATGTAGTTAGAAGTTGCAGGAACATTCCCTCTCATTTTTTTTAACAGAAACATTTCCCCCATTGGCCTCACAAGAGTATACCACTCTTCAGGCAACAACCACTTGAATTGGGCTGGCCCACATGGTCAATCTGCATGTCTTGATCACTGGTACGATAGTTCAGTCAGTGGCGTATTGCCCCCAAATGTCCAAGCCCATTGATTTTGGTAGACTTAGAAAGGTGCTTGGGAAGATTTAAGGATCAGGATGCCTAAAGGACCACCTCCTCCCATCCTGTCCAACTCACTATTTGAGGTCCTCATCACAAGCTCTCCTGGTTTCCTTACCCACCACTAATCTGAGGTGGGTAGCAGTTAATGATGGGGCCTTATCAGTAGTGGCACCCTGCCTATGGAATTCCCTCCCCCTTGTAGCTCAGCTGGCATTTACATTACAGGTTCTTAGGCACCAAGCCCAAAATGTTTGTTCACACAGGTTCTAAACTGAATATTTTCCTCCTTTTCCTGTTCTCTCCCCTCTTTTGTTTGTATTGATGTCCGCTTCTTTGCTGATTTTATCTACCCACTTTATTTGAATATTGTACGTGAGGTGATGGAAAGTAACATTGGTGATGGAAAGTACTGTCAAGTCCCAGATGATTTATGGCGACCCCATGGGATTTTCAAGGCAAGAAGTGTGCAGAGGTGGTTTGTTCCAAGACACTGAAAGGCTGGACATCTGACAATAGGACTACAGATAAGATTAGAATTTCGACAGCCAATCCACATACAAAAGAACCTCCTCAGGAAACAGGAAACCTCCTCAGGAAACAATCCCTATACAAAAGAACCTCCTCAGGAAAGCTCCTCCATTAGCAATGTTCATAGCCTGGGGAGCTCCTACAAGACAATGACTCAGCCCTACCCCACCTTCTAGAGTAGATATAAATTACCTGCCTACCATTTTTTTTCCTTCTCACCTTGACACAGAGAGTACTCCATCTTTCTGTGTTATACCTCTGAGGATGCCAGTCAGAGCTACTGGCGAAACGTCACGTCCTACAATGCCAAGACCACGGCCACACAACCCGGAAAATCTACAGCAACTAGTGGTTTGTCTTTGTCTGCCCTCGTATCATGACCCTGGTATTCCTTGGTCTCCTGTCCGCTAACCAGGGCTGACCCTGCTTAGCTTCCGAGATTTGGTGAGATCAGGTTAGCCATTAGTTTTGTTCAAGAGCTGCATTCTTTTCCAAAAGTGCAGCCTGTATCAAAAGCGACAGACTGCCTGCCTGCCTGGTGAAACAGTGTAGGTGGCCTGGCCTGGATTTCATTGCCAGAGCAGCCTTGGGGCTTTCTGTTCGCTTATCCACATGCCCTCAGCTTGAGTGTTTCACTTCCATTTTCTGGCTTCAGGAGATCAAGCATCCAGCTCGGTCTCATAACCAGTTCTTGTATTTCCCCCAAACAATGTGGATGCAGCTACCATTTTGTCCCTTCCCATACTGCTCACTCCACACTGGAATTGAGGAGGTCATCAAGAAAGACTTGACCTCTCTACTCCCCCCCCCTCCACTTAGCATTCCTCCTCTATGGCAGTCGTGGGGTGCGGAAGGGAAGAGGGGCTCAGTGATGTTGGCATATGAAGGAACTGCCTCATGGACAGGGGTCATTTCATAGAAAAAGAGGTGCAGGAGCGCATTAGCATAACTTATTTGCATACCTTATTTGCATATCCCACCCCCCCTGACATCACCGGAAGTGTGTCAGAAGGCAACACCCACCACTCAGGCTCCACTGGCCTGTTTTGGATTGCTAGCTATTGGGGGGGGGGACGTGCAGATCTGCCCTCGCAGAGGAGGGAGAGCTTGTACCTGAATAAAACCTGGTCTTAAAGGTGCCACTGGACTGTTGGGGGGGGGGGCTGGGGGGGCTCTGCAACTTACCTGGCTGCTTCTTGCTCTAACTGAGGGCTGCTGGGAGCAGGGGGTGGGGCTTGTTGCATGTGCCCGCCCCCTGGGCTCTTTACTGCTGGAGCTCTGCTCCTGTGTGCTCCTGCAGGAAATTACCCCTGCATGGGCTTCTCCAGGGTGGACAGCAGACGTTTGCAGCTGTACTCTTCCACAACCAAGATCTGTCTCCACAATCGAAGCACCGTCCCTGTGCAGTCTTTACTCCGTGCAAGACTAGTTGCTTTTTGACCCCACATTTATGCCATCCGAAAAAGACAGTGTTCATCTTAAATCTGCATACAAGTTACAGTTATGTCCAATAATAAGTTTTCTTTTGCTTATAACATTTATTTGGCCCTGACCTGGATAGTCCAGTTTAGCCCGTTCTCATCAAATCTCGGAAGCAAAGCAGAGTCAGCCCTGGCTAGTATTTGGATGGGAGACCTCCAAGGAGTACCCGGGTCGTGATGCAGAGGCAGGCAATGGCAAACAGCCTCTGAACGTCTCTTGCCTTAAAAAGCCTATGGGGTTGCCGTAAGTCGGCTGTGACTTGACAGGGCTTTTCACCACCACAACAACATTTTTTTAAAGGTCGTCTTCCTTTCAAGTCAGTACAGAAATGCCTTTTATTAGAACCAGCCACAATGACATGAAACTTTGGAAGCTTCTCAAGTTCACCAGAACTGTCTTCTCCCCCGCTCCCCCGGAAACCTTCTCAGTTTTGTCTTGATCGAGGCAGCATGGGAAAGGGACCACATACAAGCAGGAGCCTGATCGGCTCAATAAGGGGCAAACTTGGAGCCAGAAAAAGAGGGAGGACACTGGCAAACATCAGAGGTGCCGCACTCTGCTTCCCCACCCCCACCCCCCAGCCACGGAAACACGACACTGCACTGTGCTGATGGTGCCCACACATTCCTTCTCCCAGCCACAGATTCTGCCTTGTGTTCCCATGTGCTCTCTTCCTCTCAGAATGCGAGAGAGAATGTGCTGAGACCACATTTGCCATCGGACGGAGTTGCCTCAGATGGTGGCAGCGAAGAGTGAAGGGAAAAGGAGCTAGCCGACAGTCGAGAGCCAGTTTGGTGTAGTGGTTGAGTGTGCGGACTCTAATCTGGGAGGACCGGGTTTGATTCCCCACTCCTCCACTTGCACCTGCTGGATGACCTTGGGCAAGCCATAGTTCTGATAGTTCTTGAAAAAGAGCAGTTTCTGTCAAGAGCTCTCTCGGCCCCACCCACCTCCCAGGGTGTCTGTTGTGGGGAGGGGAAGGGAAAGGAGTTTGTGAGCAGCTCTGAGACTCCTCTGGGTAGTGAAGGGCGGGGTATAAATCCAATCTCTTCTTCTTCTTCTTCCCCAGTGAATTTTTTGCTTCCAAGCTTGTGCTACTGTTGTCTAAAGCTGCAGGGGTTGTGATTTGTGTCACTGTTGCTTCTGCAATGTTAGGGGCACAAACCTACTATGAAAGGCTGCTGCCAGGCCCTCAGGTGGCCCAGGCTAGCCCAATCTCATCAGATCTCAGAAGCTGAGCAGGATCAGTCCTGGTTAGTATTTGGATGGGAGACTACCAAGGAAGACCAGGATCACTATGCAGAGGCAGGCAAGCCACCTCTGAATGTCTCTTGCCTTGAAAACCCCGTGAGGAATCGCCATAAGGCAGTTGCAGTTTGATGGCACTTTTCACTGCTCACTGCCGAGCTTCGATCTGTCAGATACTCTTGACTTACCCCACCTCACAGAGCTATTTTGGGTGTAGTGGTTAGGAGCGCGGACTCTAACCTGGGAGAACTGGGTTTGATTCCCCACTCCTCCACATGCAGCTGCTGCTGTGACCTTGCGTCAGTCACAAGTTCTCTCAGAGCCATTTTGGGTGTAGTGGTTAGGAGCGCGGACTCTAATCAGGGAGAACCGGGTTTGATTCCCCACTCCTCCACATGCAGCTGCTGGTGTGACCTTGGGTCAGTCACAAGTTCTCGAGAGAGAGCTCTCTCACCCCCACCTACCTCACTGTGTGTCTGTTGTGAGGAGGGGAAGGGAAAGGAACTTGTAAGCCGCTCTGAGACTCCTTCAGGTAGTGAAGGGCGAGGTATAAATCCAATCTCTTCTTCTTCTTGTTGTGGGGATAAAATGGGGGTAACTCTCATGCATGCCTCCCTGAGCACTTTGGGGGAAAACTGAGAAAATGATCAAAATCAAGGAGTTGTTTCACTTCAGCTGCTATGCGCTAGCCAGCTGTTCTTAGGATACCTTCTCACTCCTGTTCCCACTCAGTGTTGGCCAAGTGGTATAAAATCACAGCGATGCACCTGGTGTGACTGGCTGATCTGACAGTGGTGATTGGTAGCATTCCACTATCATGATTTCTTCCAAGAGCTCCCTGGGCCCCCTCGGGGTATGCTGGTGGTATGGTTATATTTGTATATAAAATAAGACATCTTGTTTGAAGAGGCTGAACTGGAACATGTGGGTACAGTCTCCGACAATTAGTTGCATCTATGGGGGGAAAAATTTAAAAAAATCTTTAAATAATAACAATTGATGTGAAAATGTCCAACTTATCAGTTCAAGGAAGCATTACTGTACTGAAATTAGACGTGTAAAAATGGTTGGTTTAATGATCCCTTTAAGAATTTAGTTTGGAAGCTTTCTTTTTAAACCCTCTTACTGTTTGAAAGGCTGCCGTGGTGTTATTAGCAGCTCACATTGATAATCCCTGGTGTCCTTGGGGAGCCTGTAAATTTGGGTGGCCTAAATTATGAGTTTTGTACATTTGGGCTGATGATCCAGAATTCAGGAGGGACTCAGACAAAACTTCAGTTCATTGCTTTCAGAACATGAAATAGTTTGGGCTACTTTCAGTGGGTTGAACAACTGGGTTTGCCTGGTCCCTTCCCCTCCTCCCTCCCCATGTGCAATGCAAAGATTAGGGACTTCCTGGTATGTAGCAGACAGCAGTTAGTTCTGACAGGGGTCATTTCCTGCAGGAGCGCACAGGAGCAGAGCTCCGGCAGTAAAGAGCCCAGGGGGCGGGCCCATGCAACAAGCCCCACCCCCTGCTCCCAGCAGCCCTCAGTCAGAGCAAGAAGCAGCCAGGTAAGTTGCAGAGCCCCGCCCCCTCCCCCCCGGGCCCAAAACAGTCCAGTGGCACCTTTAAGACCAAGTTTTATTCAGGTACAAGCTCTCCCTCCTCTGCGAGGACAGATCTGCACATCCCCCCCCCCAATAACTAGCAATCCAAAACAGTCCAGTGGAGCCTGAGCGGTGGGTGTTGCCTTCTGACACACTTCTGGTGATGTCAGGAGCTGTGGCAAATGCAAATAAGGTATGCTAATACATTATGCTAATGAGCTCCTGCACCTCTTTTTCTACTAAATGACCCCTGAGTTCTGACATCTGAACTGGATATAACTGTGGTTTGTCTCTTGTCTACACACCAGGACTCCAAACCACAGTTTAATCCAGGCAAGAGAACAAAGAAGAAGAAAAAGAGATTGGATTTATACCCCATCCTTCACTACCCAAAGGTGTCTCAGAATGACTTATAAACTCCTTTCCCTTCCCCTCCCCACAACAGACACCATGTGAGGTGGGTGGGGCTGAGAGAGCGCTTTCCAGAAACTGCTCTTTTTCAAGGACAGCTCTTATCAGAACTACAGCTTGCCCAAGGTCATCCAGCTGGGTGCAAGTGGAGGAGTGGGGAATCAAACCCGGTTCTCCCAGGTTAGAGTCCGCGCACTTAACCACTACACCAAAGCACAGTGTATCATTTCATCTGACTTGCGCAGGGCAGACTGGTTGTTTAGCTTAGGGGCAAATTTCCCAGCAGGCTCCTGGCAGACAAGCAGGCTTTGCAGGGCCTTCTAAAGATCTTCAATGAAGGGGCACCCCTCGCCTCTTCAGGGAGCCTGTTCCACAGAACCGGGGCCGTGATGGAAAAGGCCCCGGACTCTGATCGATAGCAGATGGGCCACCCGAAGTGTGGGAATAGCTAACAGGTGGCAGCGTGAAGACCACAGTTAGTACACTGGAACATCTGGTAAGAGACGATCCTGCAGATATGTCTAATGGTTGCCCATGGACTTAGTGGAAAATACACTTCAATGCTTCACTAACGATATGATTTAAAATTCACATCGCGTGCTGTTCACACACAGACACACACACCCCACATATGGTAAACACCAAGTTACTGTTTCTAGGTACCTGGTCTTTGTAGAGTGCCGATGAAGTGATGAAGACAATGATTCAGCATATACTTCGAAACTGGGACTGTAAGGGAGAAACCCATTTTGTCACCAGTGGCTGACTGACTTTTTTGCACATCTTGTGAAGTGTGGCACAGTTCTTCTCCCAGCTGTAGGGTTGCCAGCCTCCAGGTGGGGCCTGGGGATCTCCCGCTTTTACAACTGACCTCCAGCTGATGGAGATCAGCTCCCCTGGAGAAAATGGCTGCTTTGGAGGGTGGACTCTCTGGCATTATACCATGCTGAGGCCCCTCCCCAAACCCCACCCTCTCCTGGATCCACCCCCAAAGTCTCCAGGTATTTTCCAACCCAGACCTGGCAACCCTACCGAGCTGTCGAACAAGGTCTTAAGATGACAGCCTCAGGTTTTTTTAAATTTGTGATTCAGCTCTCAAGGACGTATCAGAGTCTTAAGAAACTGAGATTGGAATGCATTCAAAGTGGCTTCTTTTATTGGCCTTTGAGGACGTACTCCATGATAGTATCTTTCAAAGGTTATTTTCACTGTCACCTTTTATGTGAAACTGATTCTGTTTGAAAGCACACAACAGTCCGTCAGTTTGACCAGAGGCCTGTGTGCATATTTATGCAAAAGTATATAAACTCCAAGCAGCAAAATCCTGTTTGCCTGCTTTGCAATATAGCGTGTGCTGCCCACAGTTTTGTTTATGCCTTTTTGATGTGGGTCAGACCTCTGCAACTAATGACCCACTAAACAAAAGGCACCCCTGCTGACGCCAAGCCGTGGCCTTTCAGGGACTCCACAATATTCCCTGCTTTTGCATTCCCAGCCAATCCACCAAAAGTGGTCAGTTCTCAAACTGGGGAAGAGAATTTGCCTTGGTACATCACAAGTTGCACAGGCCGGCTCTAAACAGCCCACACATTTTTGAGCACCAAATAGATGCATCCTTTCTTTTCCTCCACTTCTACCCCTGCAACTAATTTTGAGGGGCAAGGATAAAGTGTGATTGGCTATAACTGTATGCATGCATGCATGTATGTATGTATATATGTATTTATTTATTTATTTATTGGATTTATATCCCGCCCTCCCCGAAGGCTCAGGGTGGCTAACAATGAGGCATGAGTGCCATAGTTAAAACAGATTAAAACAGCATAAAATAAAATAATATAGTATAAACAACAAAGTGTCAGTGCTTCATTTATCACAAACTGGAATAGATCTTAATCCAACAGCAACGTTCCAATAGCCTGTCATCCCTTCTCCTTCCAGGGTCACCTCGCACCCCGATGGAACCACATGATGGTGGTAGTGGTGTAATGCTGCATACATTGCGGTGATGAAATAGTGGTGGCGGTGGCTCCTACTCAAAAGCCTGGCGGAAGAGCTCCGTTTTACAGGCCCTGCGGAACTGAGAAAGGTCCCACTGGGCCCAGATCGCCTCCGGGAGCTCCCTCCACCAGGTAGGAGCCGCCACCGAAAATGCCCTGGCTCTGGTCACAGCAAATTTAACATCCCTGGGGCCTGGAATTTCCAGGGGATGTTGACTCCCTGACCATAGTGCCCTTGGGGAAACATGTGGGGAAAGGCGGTCCCTTAGGTAAGCTGGACCCTGGCCACACAGGGCTTTAAAGGTAAGAACCAGCACTTTGAAGCGGATCCGGTACGCTATTGGCAGCCAGTGCAGCACTTTCAGCACAGGCTGAATATGATCCCTCCTAGAGCACTAGCTGCAGCTTCCGGATTTGCGACAAAGGCAGCCCCAAGTAGAGAGTGTTACAGTAGTCTAGCCTCGAGGTGACCGTCGCATGGATCACTGTGGCCAGGTCATCGTGGTCAAGGAGGGGAACCAACTGCCAAGCCAGCCGAAGATGGTAAAAGGCCGACCTGGCAGTGGCTGCCACCTGGGCTTCCATCGTTAAAGAGGAGTCCAGGAGCACCCCCAAACTCCTAACCTCCGATGCCGGCACTAAAGGCACCCCATCGAAGGTCGGGAGTGGGAGCCCCAACCCTGAACCGATCCGACTCAGGCCCAGGACCTCCATCTTTGCTGGGTTGAGTTTCAGCCGGCTCAGTCTGAGCCAACCAGCCACAGCCTGTAATGCCCGATGAAGGTCATCTGGGGCAGAGTTCGACCGGCCAGGATTATGGACTCAGCTCATGTAGCTCACAAGGAGGTGCCCGGAGAGGCAGGTGTGACACACACACACCCCAAGTCCTGTTGCACTTGGAATGTATAGTTTTGCAAATCTGTGGATAAGCCTCATTGCTCATTTAAAAAAAACAACAGAACAGCTCTAAGCTCAAAAGAAACCCACGCAGGAATGTTGAAAGAAATAATCCGCTTTCAAGGAGTTGTGTCACCGAAGCAGGCACACAAGCTTCTAGGAAGAGTACAGACTGCAGAAATATTGTTGAATTTAGCGTTCCCTGCATGCTTTGTGGAGCGGGAAAGACTCCACTTGGTTTTAGATATCCTAAGATTTTCCCTTCGGGCAAGGAATGTAGCTCTTCAGGGAAGGGGAGGGGAGTCCACAGCCTTCATTCCTCCTTGAGGCCAGATGTTTGACCCCCCCTCCTCTTTATACCATGTCTTCCAAGAGCATGGCTAACATTTACGAAAGCAACGATAATTAGAAACTCATTCGAACAGCTATTCCCTCGTGTGTTTCCGTTAACAAACTCTAATTGAGTTAATAATTGTTTTGGAAACATCTAGCTGCAAGCTAAACCCTGCTGCGGCCGTCCTGCTGCCTTTTAGTGGAAAGAGTCAAGATGTTGAGTGCTTTGGACCTTATCCAGCCAATTTTTATAATCTGTGCTAGTCTCTAACAATTTTTCCCCACAACATTCACCTATTTTCACATTCTGTCTTTTGTTCTTTCCTGATAGGGTGATGGTCTGTGGCTGTCTCTGGAGCACAAGCTCACAACGGCTCTTGAGAAAGAAAGGCCCAACAGAGCATAGGCCAGGTGTGGCCAAACTTGCTTAACGTCAGAGCCACACAGAATAAATGTCAGACATTTGAGAGCCACGAGACATGGACAAATATAACCCCCACATTTTTATTGGAAAATATGCAAATTTGCTTTTTCATTAACATTAAATGAGACTGCCAAAAATAAAAACAAAAGGGGTAGAAACAGATATTGGTAATGATATTTAACTTTAGATGGGGAGGGAGGGGGAGGGAGAGGAAGGAAGGAAGGAAGGAAGGAAGGAAGGAAGGAAGGAAGGAAGGAAGGAAGGAAGGAAAGGATGGGGGGGAGGTGGAAGGAAAGCAAGGGGAAGGGAAAACCAACCAGGGAGGCATGCCTTCCTTTCACTTCCACAGCCAACCTGCTGGGAGCTGCAGAATATATGTGAAAGAGCCACATGTGGCTCCCGAGCCACAGGGTGCGTTCAGACGGGGGATATACAACGGTTAGGGTGCCAGTTCCAACCGGTGTACTTACGGGCGTTCACACGGCAAACATCTGCCTCCCGTCCCTAACCGTTGTAAATCCCTTTAAACCACTAGGTCCCAACTGGTGGTAAACTCTGCCACTAGGTCCCAACTGGTGGTAAACTGAGTGCAACGGTGCACCCCGGCGTCTGATCGCTTCCACCGGTGCCTTGCCATTTCCGTCGGAAGCCTGAGGCTTCCGGCTTTCCCCCGCCATTTTTTTAAAAAACCAAGCAATATGCGCTCAGGCGAAGCTTCGCCCTGAGCATTTGTTAAAATTTAAAAAAAGCCCTTACTTTAAGTACCCGGAGGAGTCCGGGACTACAGGGAGGCCAGGTTGGGCTTTAAACTTTAAAGGTAAGTCCTTACCTTTAAAGTTTAAATGTAATGGGGGGGGGGGGTTTGAGCATGCACAAAAATCGCCATTCTGTAAATGGCTGCCTATGCGCATTCTCAAACTGTCCTTTAAAAAAAATAAAAACCGCCGACGCCCGCAGCGTGTGAGCAGGCGTCCACCGGAGGGATCCGCAGACAGGAGGGTAAGTGTGATCGCATTTCTGCCGGCATAAACTGCACCAGTTCAAACCGGTGCAGTTTATGCCGGCAGAAACGCCCCGTCTGAACACACCCTGTGTCCACCCCTGGCATAGGCTCTCCCCTACCTGCTTGTCCCTTTTATAAGAAATGCTTAGACTCCCTAAGAGCACCCACCCCACAAACACTTTATGCGTGAGCAAGCTTTACCAGCCAAAACCGGAGAACTACGGATATAGTACATATACAAAGCAAAAATAATTACCGTAGAGAATAGTTATATTCTCTTTAACTTTAGATATTTAGATAACAAATAAATTATAAATCTAAGAATGGAGCCTTTGAATACTCTTACTATTATCTTAGGTCTTAAAGAGACACACCTTCATAGATTCATAACAATTGCCAATTGTGCTCATGATATTTGAAGGTGCTCCTGTGAAAGACACTTGAGAGGACTGTATGTGAATGTACAGAAGCTTGGAAACGGCTTTGTGCTGACACTAAGAGAAACGTACCAGAAACCAGATTGACATTGTTTCTATATGGTAATTGTTATGAAGGTGTGTCTTTTTAAGACCTATGTTGGTATGTCTTTCTAAGGTAGTAGTAAAAGAATATTCAAAGGCTCCATTATAGATTTATAATTTATTTGTTATCTATCTAACTATTCTCAATAGTAATTACCAGCACACTTTCACCACCATTGCAGAAATCTAAGTATTGGGCTGGATTCTGTGCAATTTTTTTTCTTGTGTTAGAGCTCTTCAGCAAGTGGAAGCCGTGATAGATGCTTCCGCGAAGTGTTCCACTTGTGTTTCTGCTCCCGCAAGAACTTGTGCAACTGATGTCTGGGCACTATAATATGCAGGGAGAAAAGCACCAGGCGTTGCTCAAGATCTTGCTCAAGCAGAACTGTGCAAAGTCCATTTATTTTCCCGCTTGCGAGTCGCTGGCTCTAAGGTATTAGTCAGCAACAGCTAGCCTAGTAGACATTTCTTTAGTGCACGTAACTGGTCTAGAAGACTCCGACAGAGGTCCAGTGGCATCTTAAAGACTAAAAAAAAATGTGTTCCAGCAGGAAGTTTTCTGCATGAGAGCTCGCTTCATCGGCAGTATAAAAGCCCATGGTGGTGAAAAGTCAAGCTGACTTATGGTGACTCCATAGGGCAGGGGTGGCCAAACGTGCCTAATGCATGAGCCACATAGAATAAACATCAGATTTTTGAGAGCCACAAGTCATGAACAAATATTACACACACGTTTTTATGGAAAATATGCAAATTTACTTTTTATTAACATTAAATGACACTGCCAAAAATAAAAACAAAAGGGGTAAAAACAGATATCGATAATGATATTTATTTTTCCAATTTTATTTGTTTGCTAATAATATTTGTCTAAGAGAGAGAGAAAGAGGTGGAAAGAATGAAAGAGGTGGAAAGAGAGAGAGAAACAAAGAAAGCAAATAGATGGAGGAGGAAAGAGGAAGGAAGGAAGGAAGGAAGGAAGGAAGGAAGGAAGGAAGGAAGGAAGGAAGGAAGGGAATGCCTCCCTTTCACTTCTCCAGCTGCCCTGCCAGGAGCCGCACAATATGCATGAAAGAGCCGCATGTAGCTCCCGAGCTGCGGTCTGGCCACCCCTGCTGTAGGGTTTTCAAAGCAGGAGATGTTCAGAGGTGGTTTGCCATTGCCCAGCTCCGTGTCATGACCCTGGTGTTCCTTGGAGGACTTCCATCCAAATACTGGCCAGGGCCAGCCCTGCTTAGCTTCTGAGATCTGATGAGATTGGGCTAGCCTGGGCTGTCCAGATCAGGGTCATCCATAGCAGCCATGTACAGTTAAAGTGACAGATGGGCGCCATCCTGTTGCCTGTAACTTTAAGCATCAATGTAGCCAGGGCTTTTTTTGTAGAAAAAGCCCAGCAGGAACTCATTAGCATAATAGGCCACACCCAACAGCAGAAACTAATTAGCATATTAGGCCACACCCTGACAGTGCGGCTTGTTAGCATATTAGGCCACACCCCCATGCCTTCCCTTGGCTTGCCTGAGTGCCCTGCAGCTGCGGGGAGCCCAGGCAAGCCGGCCCTTGGACAGGCCGGGGAAGGCACAGTGAGTCATTTAAATGCCTCCCCGATCCTTCCAGGACCCCCCCCCCGGCCCACCCACTTCGGAGTCGCGGGGGGGGGTTGCTCTCCAGGCCTTCCCTCTGTAGCCACGTACACAGAGATTTTGGCTGTAGTGGGCGTGGCCAACTGTGAAGCCAGCCGGAATTCTGTTCCTGTGCGTTCCTGCCCAAAAATAGCCCTGAATGTATCTCCTCTTGTTTGATAGAAAGTATGCTTTCTCATTCCTTCAGGGTTAGTTAAATTATTTCATGTGGAACAGGTCTACAGCAATGAGATTTCTGTCTTTGGCAAGCTCCCAAGACAAGTGCTAACCTTTCTGAATTCTCCTTTGTTCAGCACCCAATCACAGTGAGGTTCACCGTCTCCAGTCCAAGAGGAACGTTGCATTGCTTCACAGGGGTGATTGCACAGGGGTTCCTGGTGCAGCTCCCTGAGAAATGCAACATTCTTCTCCTCCTCCTCCTCCTCCTCTTCCCCCCCCCCCAACTGTGGAAACTCACTTGGGGAAAAAATGGGAGCAGTGGCTGAATAGGATTTTTAATGGTTGGAACAGGACTTCCATGTCCTGTGTAGTATGGGGGCCCCACCCCAAAAAAGTGGAGGGCCTTATGCAACAGTAGTACAGACATGAATACATTCTGAAAAATGAGATGCCTAAAATGTGTCCACTCTGCAAATGTTATGCTGATAGGGTTGCTAACCCTAGCTTTGGAAATTCCTGGAGAGTTGAGGGTGGAGCCTGGGAGAGTGGGGTGTAGGGAGGGGAGGGGCCTTGGTAGGGTGTGATGCTGTGCCGTCCACCTTCCAAAGCAGCTGTTTTCTCCAGGAGAAGGGGAATAAATATTTTCAAAAAATAAATACGTTATTTGTAATTCCAGGAGATCCCCAACCCCCACGTGGAGGTTGGCACCCCTGCGCACTAATGATGCTATCAGAAGGTTTGGAAATAATGTGCATGGTGTACAGATTTACCTTGTTCCTGGAGGTCCCTTCCAACTCTAGGATCCTAGGATTCTAAGTTTTAACTAGATTTTGATAAAAGTTTCCTGGTCCTGAAAATGGCCCTCGGCTTCTGATTTAACTTGAGATTTAAACCTTGAACCCTTGAATTCTTCATCTAGGAACTCCAGGAAGCAATTTCTGTGTTAGTGTATGTTTACGGATGACTGAAATTAAGGTAGTTCTTTTTTAAGCGGGTGCATAATCTGAGTCATGAGTCCTGGCTTCTGAGCCATGAGTCAAGGAATCAGTGGGGCCAGTCATTCCATATACACCCCATTAGCAGAATGTGCCTCCTGTAGATGTGACATTTACAAAAAGCAGATTGGGGGGGGGGGGACTGTCCAAGTCTAGAATTCGGCATTCTGTCAAAGGTGGCAGCAACTCATGCAGGAAGACTCCCCTATACTATAAATGTAGCAGTAAAGCAAATTTTAAAATCCCAACCTTTGCAGAGAACATGCCTCTGCAACGAAAAGCACAAGCCAATTTAAAACTCTTGGGCAAGAGGGGGGGAACCCTTTTTTCCTGAGCCTTTACTGATGATGCTTGCAATTCATGGCCTAATTACGTTCAAACCAAAGGGAGTTGGGCCTCTCTGCTTTTATACTCATTGCATAGTTCAGGGACTTTGTGCATGGAATTTGGACTGACTAAACGGCAGATATTTTTCATGAGCACAGTACCCTTATGCTTGGAATGAACTTTTCAGAGACGTAATTGGAGACAGGTTCTCTTTTGCTGCTGCTGAAAAGCCATCCCCAAAATGGGAGGAAGTTGCTGAGGTAGCAATTTTAAAAGCAACTTTTGGGGATTTGCTAAGTTCTTGCAAACCTTACCAGGAGGACAGATTTCTCAGCCATAAGCACAACTGGGATATATTTAATAAGCCCTTTCAGCCAGGAATAGACCAAAGAGATCATGCCAACCCCTTCTGAACTATTTTTGTAGCTGCAATAAATCTTTCTAAACTGTATACATTTGCCAGTTGCTTTAGCTATTAAGATTTAAGAAACATTGCTGTAGAAAAATTAGAGCAATGAGAATAAATGGGGAAGGAGAGTCCCTATGTAAGCATTATTTTTTCATGTTTTCTTCTGACCCTTGACTTTTCATCTGAAGCCAATCCTTAGAGAAGCATTTGGGAAAGGCTAGCATAAATGCAGTTCAGTTGGAATAGATATTCACTTCTGACTACTACCCACTCCCGAAGTCAACTCATGATTCGATGAAGAATGTCCTTAATTGCCATCAGGATAAATTGGGGGGGGGGGGGTAGCCTCAACTGAATTACACCAAATGCACTTACCAACAAAGCAATTAGAACGGATAAAAGGAAGTACTTCTTCACCCAAAGAGTTATTAACACTTGGAATTCACTGCCACAGGAGGTGGTGGCGGCTACAAGCATGGACAGCTTCAAGAGGGAATTAGATAAGCATATGGAGCAGAGGTCCATCAGTGGCTATTAGCCCCAAGGTATAGATAGGAACTCTCAGGCTGGGGCAAGTGATGCTCTGTATTCTTGGTGCTTGGGGTGGGGGACGGCAGTGGGAGGGCTTCTAGTGTCCTGGCCCCACTGCTGGACATCCTGATGGCACCTGGTATTTTTGGCCACTGTGTGACAGAGTGTTGGACTGGATGGGCTATTGGCCTGATCCAAAATTGGCTTCTCTTATGTTCTTATGTTAAGCAATGACCTCTAGCTGTGCCCCTCTGATAGCATATCACCAAGGGTTGGCCATGAAAGTTCAGGTCAGCTCCCAGCTTCTTGCAATCAGGACTGGGTGGGGAGGACAGCTTCCTCTTGTCCTCCTTTCCAGGGATTTTTTTTTTTTTTTTTGCGATTTAGCATTCAAATTTTTATTGTAAACAGAAAAAGGCTATGGTACAAACATTCTATCAAAATATAAATATTTACAGGTTCAGTATTTAGAACAGATCTGGTAGCTATAAAAATCTTTTAAGAGCAGTACCAACTGGATTCAAAACCTTGACACAACCTTGACACAGGGATGAAGGGAGACTTAACTGTTGTGGCGGGGTCCAGGAAAGAAACCAACATGGGATTTACAGGGGGTTGTGGTCCAGACTTGACTTCTAGCCCAGCCACCTGTCACCCAAGCAGCGCCTTTTTGAGGTAGTAGGTGCTCTAGGACTCTTGGGAGAGAGACCACGTGGGCCGGAAGGCAATGGGGATTATGGGTGCAGCAGTATCCCCCCCTTCCTCATGGAACAGAACAGAGCCTGTAGATAAAAGGAAAAGTTGGAAGCTGGACGGGGGGCTGGAGTTCCAGTATGATTTGGGTTAGGAGAACGATGGGAAAGTTTGGAATCAGGTTTCATACAGGGGGGAAAAGTTTATTCCTTTGAGATTTATACATTTAGTTGAACTATTAAAGGGCATCCCCAGCAAGGAAAAAAAAAATATTTCTCTTTTTTGTTGTTTCTGCCTTTCCACTGAATCATTGGAAAGAAAAACCCCATCCAAACGCCCTCCTCAGCTGTCTGCCAGGCTCCCCGGCTGGCTTAGCTGTGGGTGGATGCCAAAGGGGAGTGTCATGATCTGAGCTGTGCCACCAGAGGCCTAGGAGCCTGGCTATCAGTAGGGGAGGCTGGGCCTACAAATCCCAGAAGGCCTTGGGAAGTTTTGGTGCCGATTTTGACCAATAGGGAAAAAGAGAGCTGGGGAACAAAAGAACTGGTGCCAGAGCAGAAGCTGTTCTTCTTCCCAGAGGGCAGAGCCAGAAGGAAGGCTGCTGCAGGGAAGAGACCCTCATCCTGAGGGAAGGTTGAGTAGTCTAAGGCCACTGGAGATTGTGAGCTAGGGGCAGTATATATTTAGACGCGTTAGGGCATTTGATTTCTTTTCTTTTCACCACTTACTGTTATTATTCTGCACCTTGTTGTTTGACCTCCTATAAAATAAACTATTTTCCTTGTTATACTCTACCTGGTCCTCACGCCTATTATTCGGCCAAAAGGGAGGTCTGAAAGTCTTGGGAGGGTGCTCTGGGTCTTCTCAAGGGAACCTAAATCCAGAGTGGTGGCAGTGTCAGATGACACCCCACCTGAGCCGTGACAAGGAGGCTGATCACTGACCTTGCTAGCCACTTTGGCTGAGAGGTGTGGGCTAGACATTATTTAAATAAAATAAATGAACCCCTTTGTGTGTAAAATAATAAATGAAACTGTTATGTATTGGTATTGAATCATCCCTGATTGAACCACCCTAGAGACTGGCTGAGTTTGGAGCACAAGTACAATAGCCAACCAGGACTCTGGAATAAACCAATCAAGTAGTAACATTTTGTAAATAGCCTATCATGGGGCGTGGGTGTGTGTGGAGTGAGGTGTTTTGCATGCATATAAGCAGGGCTCCGGCCCTGCTGGAGTTGTTTTAGAGTTAAGCTGAAATCACTAATAAACTATGAGCTGATCACTATATGCGTCTCAAACCCAGTATATTTCAAAAACTTTAAAGGAAATTCCAAAGTTAAGTGGCCATTACAGAGAAGACTGCCTTCTGGTGGCCAGCCATCGCCTCTGGTTGCAACTGAGAGGCAGATCACCTAGGGGTTCTCTAAATGGTCTGATCTTGGGCCATAACGGCTTTCAGGGTAATGCCCAGCACTTGAATTGTTGCTGGAAACAAATTGCCAGCCAGTGTCAGTCTTTCAGCTTTGGTCTGTTAATTTAGTTTAGGCAAGTCAAATCTCTTGTTGCCAAGTTTTCTGCCAGCTGCAGCTCTTGAACCCTCTTTAAGCACAGCCTCATGCAGTAGTTTAATCTGGAAGTGAACAGAGCATGGCTCTGTGGCAGGATCATGCGAAGTCATGGAGGACTGCATCTTGTGCAGGCCTGGAAGTTGCAAAAAGCATTGTGCGTTGCAGGTACGGTTGCCAGCCACTGAGCTCACAACTGATAGGTGAGGAGGGGGAACGCTGTTATGCCAGTGTCGCTTTCAGGAAAAACCCGGAAGTGATGTCATCATGTTGGTATGATGCTCTAGGTTTCCCCCCCACAAAAAAAAATGTATTGTTTTTTTGTGGGCATCCTAGAGGGTCCTCCTGCCAACCTAGCAGTTCGAAAGCAAGAAATTGCAAGTAGATAAATAGGTACCACTTTGGTGGGAAGGTAACAGCGTTTCGTGCGCCTTGGTGTTTAGTCATGCCGGCCACATGACCACGGAAACGTCTTCGGACAGCGCTGGCTCTTCGGCTTTGAAACTGAGATGAGCACCGCAACCCTAGAGTCGGATTCGACTGACTTTCGAGCAAGGGAACCTTTACCTTTAAGGGAACCTTTACCTTTACCTAGAGGGTCATGGCAGCATATGTCATCTCCTGTTTTTCACCAGCAGTGATGTTGTGCAAATTCTTCCCTTCCTCTCATTGTCCCCCCCTCTGCCCTGCCAAGCAGCAGCTGAACCAGCAAGTGGATAGTGGGAGGTCCTGGTAATAGGGTTGCCAAGTCGTACCTTCATCTGGAGCGGGGGATTCCTGGTTTGCTCGCGCGCGCACCGCATCCACATCACCTGAAAGTGATGCGACCATGCCAGGCACGCTGGGGGCGGGGCCACGACCATCTGAGGGAAAACCATAGAGATTTCCCTTGGATGACCGTGGCCCCGCCCCCAGCGTGCCCGGCATGGTCGCGTCACTTTTTGATGACGTGCACGTTGCGTACTTTGGGGGTGGGGTTCCTCTCGGGGCCTGATCCACTGGCAGCGAGGAACGGGCCTCCCCGGGAGGACTTGGCAAGCCTACCTGGTAAGCCTAGCTACAGGCGAGACTGGAATCTTTTTCCGGCACACCCAGAGGTCATTTCGGTGGGAATCGCGGGGGATCGCAGTTCCCCCAGGTGAGGTACGGGGGGCAGGGCACATGACGAAGCCCCGCCCCCTTCTTCTGGCCGCCCCGCTTCTGGCCCTCATTCAGCCAGGAGGAGGCAGGAGAAGAGTGAGGGTAAGTTGCTTCCTCCCCGCCTCTCCCCACCCCTGGGCAGTATATATTTAGACGCGTTAGGGCATTTGATTTCTTTTCTTTTCACCACTTACTGTTATTATTCTGCACCTTGTTGTTTGACCTCCTATAAAATAAACTATTTTCCTTGTTATACTCTACCTGGTCCTCACGCCTATTATTCGGCCAAAAGGGAGGTCTGAAAGTCTTGGGAGGGTGCTCTGGGTCTTCTCAAGGGAACCTAAATCCAGAGTGGTGGCAGTGTCAGATGACACCCCACCTGAGCCGTGACAAGGAGGCTGATCACTGACCTTGCTAGCCACTTTGGCTGAGAGGTGTGGGCTAGACATTATTTAAATAAAATAAATGAACCCCTTTGTGTGTAAAATAATAAATGAAACTGTTATGTATTGGTATTGAATCATCCCTGATTGAACCACCCTAGAGACTGGCTGAGTTTGGAGCACAAGTACAATAGCCAACCAGGACTCTGGAATAAACCAATCAAGTAGTAACATTTTGTAAATAGCCTATCATGGGGCGTGGGTATGTGTGGAGTGTGGTGTTTTGCATGCATATAAGCAGGGCTCCGGCCCTGCTGGAGTTGTTTTAGAGTTAAGCTGAAATCACTAATAAACTATGAGCTGATCACTATATGCGTCTCAAACCCAGTATATTTCAAAAACTTTAAAGGAAATTCCAAAGTTAAGTGGCCATTACAGAGAAGACTGCCTTCTGGTGGCCAGCCATCGCCTCTGGTTGCAACTGAGAGGCAGATCACCTAGGGGTTCTCTAAATGGTCTGATCTTGGGCCATAACGGCTTTCAGGGTAATGCCCAGCACTTGAATTGTTGCTGGAAACAAATTGCCAGCCAGTGTCAGTCTTTCAGCTTTGGTCTGTTAATTTAGTTTAGGCAAGTCAAATCTCTTGTTGCCAAGTTTTCTGCCAGCTGCAGCTCTTGAACCCTCTTTAAGCACAGCCTCATGCAGTAGTTTAATCTGGAAGTGAACAGAGCATGGCTCTGTGGCAGGATCATGCGAAGTCATGGAGGACTGCATCTTGTGCAGGCCTGGAAGTTGCAAAAAGCATTGTGCGTTGCAGGTACGGTTGCCAGCCACTGAGCTCACAACTGATAGGTGAGGAGGGGGAACGCTGTTATGCCAGTGTCGCTTTCAGGAAAAACCCGGAAGTGATGTCATCATGTTGGTATGATGCTCTAGGTTTCCCCCCCACAAAAAAAAATGTATTGTTTTTTTGTGGGCATCCTAGAGGGTCCTCCTGCCAACCTAGCAGTTCGAAAGCAAGAAATTGCAAGTAGATAAATAGGTACCACTTTGGTGGGAAGGTAACAGCGTTTCGTGCGCCTTGGTGTTTAGTCATGCCGGCCACATGACCACGGAAACGTCTTCGGACAGCGCTGGCTCTTCGGCTTTGAAACTGAGATGAGCACCGCAACCCTAGAGTCGGATTCGACTGACTTTCGAGCAAGGGAACCTTTACCTTTAAGGGAACCTTTACCTTTACCTAGAGGGTCATGGCAGCATATGTCATCTCCTGTTTTTCACCAGCAGTGATGTTGTGCAAATTCTTCCCTTCCTCTCATTGTCCCCCCCTCTGCCCTGCCAAGCAGCAGCTGAACCAGCAAGTGGATAGTGGGAGGTCCTGGTAATAGGGTTGCCAAGTCGTACCTTCATCTGGAGCGGGGGATTCCTGGTTTGCTCGCGCGCGCACCGCATCCACATCACCTGAAAGTGATGCGACCATGCCAGGCACGCTGGGGGCGGGGCCACGACCATCTGAGGGAAAACCATAGAGATTTCCCTTGGATGACCGTGGCCCCGCCCCCAGCGTGCCCGGCATGGTCGCGTCACTTTTTGATGACGTGCACGTTGCGTACTTTGGGGGTGGGGTTCCTCTCGGGGCCTGATCCACTGGCAGCGAGGAACGGGCCTCCCCGGGAGGACTTGGCAAGCCTACCTGGTAAGCCTAGCTACAGGCGAGACTGGAATCTTTTTCCGGCACACCCAGAGGTCATTTCGGTGGGAATCGCGGGGGATCGCAGTTCCCCCAGGTGAGGTACGGGGGGCAGGGCACATGACGAAGCCCCGCCCCCTTCTTCTGGCCGCCCCGCTTCTGGCCCTCATTCAGCCAGGAGGAGGCAGGAGAAGAGTGAGGGTAAGTTGCTTCCTCCCCGCCTCTCCCCACCCCTGGCTAATGAGTTCCCCTAGCTCTTTTTCTACGAAATGACCCCTGGGCACACCCAAGCTGTGAAACTACTCTTTTCAGGGGAGTGCACCTCAGTCTGACTCCTCAGTCCCTTAACTGTAGACCTGGAGCAACTGTACACTTCATTGTGTACAGCCCCCCCCCCCAATACATGCAATAAAAGAGACAACTTCAAAACTAACCAAAAAACACAACTCTGTTTTTGCAGCACACAGTGGGTTGAGTTCAAAGAAACTTTTTATTTTTTTCATCTTGTAGAAGAACACTCTTCTGCCATAAAAGCCATGTTTTTAGAACGGATAAAAGGAAGTACTTCTTCACCCAAAGAGTGATTAACACTTGGAATTCACTGCCACAGGAAGTGGTGGCAGCTACAAGCATGGACGGCTTCAAAAGGGAATTAGATAAGCATATGGAGCAGAGGTCCATCAGTGGCTATTAGCCACAAGGTATAGATAGGGACTCTGGGGCAAGTGATGCTCTGTCATCTTGGTGCTTGGGGGGGGTCAACAGTGGGAGGGCTTCTAATGTCCTGGCCCCACTGGTGGACCTCCTGATGGCACTGGTATTTCTGGCCACTGTGGGATACAGAGTGTTGGACTGGATGGGCCTTTGGCCTGATCCAACATTGGCATCTCTTATGTTCTTATGTTCTTATGTTTTTAACACTCTTCTGCCATAAAAGCCATGTTTTTCAATGCATACAAACGAGTTTGTTATTTTTACATGGGTGTGTGTGTTCTAACTATAGGACGCATCCACCTTCCAACGCAATCAGTTCCATTCCTTAAATATTTAAGGCAATATTAAAATCTGAGGAGAGACATTCAGTACTGGAGGATTTCATAAGGCTCCCTGATCAGTAGGGATAAAAAAGAAATTATTTCATGCTGCCTCTGATTATAATTTTGTCTGGTCTCCTTCTCATTTACCCAGCTGTTGAATTTTGTGTTCCTAGGTCTTTGACAAAGTTCGAGAAGGGTGGCCCAACTTCCATGAGAAGATCAAAGCTGTCAATGCTGAGCTCACCCAGCCAAACCTGGGCATCAGTCCCGAGGACACCCAGGAGCTCCTTTCTAAAGTCAACATCGTCTTCCACTGCGCTGCAACCATCCGCTTTGATGAGCCATTAAAGTAGGTCCTGCTTCCTTTGCCCTTTGGGTTTGTCCAGCTGAACAGGTTCACTCTGACGTAAAGGTTCTTAATAAGACCTACGGTATGCAGAATTGTACTTTTATTTTTGTAATGATTATCATAATATTTTTAGATGGTAAAAGAAATATTTAAAATAATGTATCCCACCTTTCTACAAAAGTACCCAAGCATTCACAAAATAAAAGTACAGACCATTTTGTAAGGAAAGAACGTGGCAAGAATTAAGCAAGAATGAATGATAAAGGGAGATTTACCTACCATGATTTTTGTTGGAGGCAAACTCCACTGAGCATGGAATGTCCAAGGAATTCCTGGAAGGTCCTGTTGACAACTTCCTCTTTCAGAAAGTGGAGAAAGGAACAAGGGGATTGGTTATCCTTGACCTGATCCTAACCAATAGGGAATTTTGCTCCATGAAATGAAAGTAGTGGGAACTTTGTGGGGCAATTGAAAAGCTATATGTTCAGTATAAGCAATCAAGTACCTTCTGGACATCTGGTTTTATTAAACTTATAATGAAATGCTAGGGAGGATTCCATGACTAGATAATCTATCAGAGAAAGAAGTCCAAAAGGGTGACATTCCTATAAAAGGAGTTACTAAAGACACAATTACAAACCATAGCAATGACGAATAGGAAACATTCTAAATAATCCAGTATGAATGGATAAAAGCCTAAGTGATGACCTGAAATTCAGAAAACAGCATTTATAAGAAATGGAAAGCTGGATAGGGCAATGGGAATATCTACAGGCTTGTAGGGATTGGGTCAGAAAAGCTAACACCTTAGAGGACAGAAATAAAATGCAATAGGGCCTTGATCGGTTGGGAAGCTGGTCTGAAGTTAAGAAACTGAAGCAAAGAAAAGCACAAAATTCTGCATCTAGGCACAGAGGTTCAAATGCGCAGGTTGTATAAGACGTGGGGGCATGCCTGCCTTGACAGTAAGACATATGTTAAGGATCTCAGGATTGTGGTTGATTACAAGCTGAATGTGAGTCAGCGCAATGATGTGGCCGTAAAAAAGATGAATGAGATTTCCGGCTGCTTTCACAGAAGTGTAGTATCCAGTTTTGCCCTGACCTGGAAAGTTCTGGCTAGTCAGATCTCAGAAGCTAAGCAGGGTCAGCCCTGGTCACTATTTGGATGGGAGACCGCCAAGGAATACCAGTGTTCCTACACAGAGGCAGTCAATGGCAAACTACATCTGAAGGTCTCTTGCCTTGAGAACCCTGTGGGGTCACTGTAAGTCGGCGACAGCTTGATGGCAAAAACAAAACAAAACAGTATCCAGGAGTTCCATTCTATGCTATGCTAGTCAGACCTCATCTGGTGTCCTGTGTCCCCTTGGCGACCTTTTTTTAATTGGAAATTTGGAACTGTCAGTATACAGAGAGCCAGTTTGGTGTAGTGGTTAGGAGCGCGGACTCTAATCTGGGAGAACCGGGTTTGATTCCCTACTTCTCCACATGCAGCTGCTGGTGTGACCTTGGGTCAGTCACAAGTTCTTTCAGAGCTGTTCTCTCATGGGCAGTTCTCTCAGAGCTCTCTCAGTCCCACCTACCTCACAGGGTGTCTTCTGTGGGGAGGGGAAGGGAAAGGAGATTGTAAGCCACTCCTTCAGGTAGTGAAGGGTGGGGTATCAGTCCAATCTCTTCTTCTTCTAAGTGATGAGAGAAGTTCCCCCACGCTTCCAAATCTGATCCACAGCTGGCAGGTGTGCATTTCTGCCATATAGAGAAGCATGTTTTCCCATTTCATGGACACATTCCCCACCCTCTTTAGACAAGATCCAGAAGCACAAGTTATTGGGGTGTTTTTTTCTCCAGACTTGCATCCCTTGACTGTCGCAAGGGTTTCAGATCGTCTTTGGTAGAGATGAGGGATTGTGGATGACACTTTCAGCTTGTGCCGCTTGGCCTTCTTCAAACAATCTCACGTCTTCTTGCCCAGGCATGCCCTTCTCTTGAACGTCATGGGCACGCAGCAGCTATTGGCGCTGGCTCGCCAGATGCAGAACTTGGAGGCCTTCATTCACGTTTCAACTGCCTATGCAAACTGTAACCGGAGGCATATAGAAGAAGTCATCTACCCACCTCCCGTGGAGCCTGAGAAACTTTTCGACCTTGTGCAGTAAGTGATGGAAACAATTTTTCTTTCATTTTTCCCTCCTAAGAAAACTGCAAGCAACTTTACAGTTACAAAAACTGGCTGCCAAGAAAATAGTGCAGAAGTGGTGTGTGAAACTTAAAATCTGATAATCTGTTATAATCTTGGTTATAGTTTTTTCTTAGAATCACAGCATCATAGAGTTGGAAGGGACCTCTAAGGCCATCTAGTCCAGCCTCCTGCACAATGCAGGAAACTCACAAATACCCCACACACCCCAAGTGACCCCTGTTCCATGCCCAGAAGATGACAAAAAAAACCCCTCCAGGATCCCCAGCCAAAGTAGCCTGGAGAAATATTGCTTCCTGACCCCAAAGTGGCAATCAGCATTTCCCTGGGCGTGTAAGAAAAGGCCACGAGAACTAAACACTGATGCAACCTGTCCTGCCCTCCCTCCCATGATCTGCCTAAGTTCGCAGAATCCTCATTGCTGTCAGATGGCCATCTAGCCTCTGTTTGAAAATCTCCAAAGAAGGAGAGCCCACCACTTCCCGAGGAAGCCTGTTCCACTGAGGAACCGCTCGAACTGTCAGGAAGTTCTTCCAAATGTTTAGCTGAAAACTCTTTTGATTTAATTTCAACCCATTGGCTCTGGTCCGACCTTCTTCCTTTGTTTTTATCTAGATTTATTTAGACCAACTTTGTAATAGGCTTTGGCCACAGTCAATAAACATTTCCTGCTACTTACTACTACAATTGATCTCCAGTCTACAGAGTAGGGTTACTATTTCCCGGGTGGAGCAGGGAATCCCCCGCTTTTGCAGGCTCCTGCCCACCAGCAGGAAATTCCTCCCAACCCCCAAATAGCGACATCGTGGGTGCTTTGGTGATGTGGGCGACCCCTCTAGATTTTGGGCAAAACTATGGTTCAAGGGCAATTTTACCATAGAGTTTTGCCCAAAAAGCAGAGCATCATCACCAGCATGCCTACGTCACTTCCATGTGATGTAAGCACATTGTGTGACATCCCCACCCACTCCTAGAACGCCCCTCCCATCCCCCTGCCAGCGCAACGATTGAACCTGGCAACCAATGCTCCCTCTCAGTTGTGGAATCTTGTGAGGAAAAATTCTACTTTGTGAGCTCCTGGCATTAAAGTTGTGAGCGAGTGATTTGGCTACTGCATAAATGAGTTTGCTCTGGAGCCATCCCTTCCTGAGCCAAGACAAAAATGTGTGAGCCGGAGGCTAAAGAACTGTGAGCTAGCTCACACTAACTCAGCTTAGAGGGAACACTGCTGGCAACCCTATGACACAGATTAGTTCCTCTGGAGAAAATGCCAGCTCCAGAGGGCAGACTGCAAGGTATACTATAGATTGTAGGTGAAATCTCTTCCCAAATTCCCCCCTTCATAAGCTCTGCCCCCAAATCCCCAGGAATTTCCTGGGCTGGAGTTGGCAGCTCTTAATAGGCTGCCATGTATGTAATGTATGAATCTGAATCCACAGGAAGAAGCTTTATTTTCTTCTCAGCTGAGCATGTGGTCAGATTGGCCAAAATAGCTGCCAAACATTTATATCTGGGTTCCCAGGATAGGGGGCAATGCAGCACGTAGCAAAGTGGTCAGTTGTAATTCTGGGAGAACTCTGGGCCCCACCTGGAGGTTAGCAACCTTGACATCAATATTGATTGGTTTCCATTCTCTAAACATTTATTTTTACTCCGGAATTAATTTTTCTGTAAAAGCTGCAGTTCCCACAGATTCTTCTCCATTGTCAATTTGTTCATTAACACTGTTTTGTATTCTACAAATCCATTCATCAATTCACAGCACTATCCTTTACTTCCAGTACCTGGCCATCAGCAATCTGTCTTTCCTTAAAAACGTGTTCCTTCTTTGTTGACAAATACCCCCAAAAGAAACAGCATATTTGAGTGTCTTACATATGATCTCCCAATAGGTTTGCTCCACTATGCATTTCTCATCACATACAGAGGGATCTTTCCTTCTGTTGATGAGGTAAATTGGATATCTGGTAGAAGGATACCAAGACCCAGAGGTCATTTCGGGGGGAACGCAGCGGAACGCAGTTCCCCCTGGGTGAGGTGCAGGGGGCGGGACACATGATGAAGCCCCGCCCCCTGCTTCCGGCCGCCCTGCTTCCAGCCCTCATTCAGCCAGGAGGAGGCAGGAGAAGAGGGAGGATAAGTTGCTTCCTCCCCGCCTCTCCCCACCCCTGCCTGCCTGGGGCCAGGGAGGGCCTTGGCGGGGCTTCCTCGCTCTCCCGCTGGCCTTGCAGGTCCACCGCCGGGCCCCTGATGTCAGGGGGTGTGGCATATTCTAATGAGTTATGCTAATGAGTTCCCCTAGCTCTTTTTCTACGAAATGACCCCTGCCAAGACCGCCTTCGTACACACCCAGTGCAGATACCACAACACAACCAAATGGATTCGGCCAGTCACATAGTCTTTTCTTAGTTCTTCCCATCTCCTTTCCCTCTTGGGTTGGTGATAACTCAGTGGGAAAGACTGGAAACAGTTGACCATGTCTACATATACTTCAGTTTTGCAATGGTTTGCAAACAACTAGGAATGTATGAGTATAGTGGGGTTGGCTGGCTGGCCCCCTTCACAGTCTTGCCAGGCACAGTAGTGGCTACTTGGGCTCACAGCCAGCTGCCCGTAGTTCCGTTCGTCCTATTGGTCGAGTGTCTACCCAGTGGGGTGATAAGGGATCCAGTTTAACAGCCACTACTATGAGTAGTGGTGGCAGCCCAGGCTAACCCGATCTCATTAGATCTCAGAAGCTAAGCAGGGTCAGCCCTGGTTAGTATTTGGATGGGAGGCCACCAAGGAACTCCAGGGTCATGACACAGAGGCTGGCAATGGCAAATCACCTCTGAACGACTCTCGCCTTGAAAACACCACAGGGTCACCATGTAGAGGCAGTCGCTTAAGGAGCAACATCTCATGCTGAAACCTGTGGCACACATTTCAGGAATATATCATTTCTTTTCGTTCCTTCTAAGATCTAACTGACAGACTTGGCCTCCCTGCTCTGAACAGGGCCACATGGACTGTTTTTTAAAAAGCAGCTTTTGAAATGTATGAGATCAGCTGCAATTTGACAGGCAGGGGCAGCAGCCCGAGTTGACGGAGACAGCTCTACACTCATCAGAAGTGACGGCTTCCCCACCCTGCCCCCCTCCACAAAGACATTTCTGCCAGCCACAGAAGCTGGTTCATACAATGGGTTGTTTTTGTGCCATATGAGCCTTCTTGAGATATCTTAGAAATAAAGAGTTCATGTGATGCAGCGGTTATTTGTTTGATGGTTTACTTACTTCATTTATAGTTTGACTTTCTCATTGAGACTCAAGGGAGGTTACGGGATTAGATAATGCAATAGGAACAGTAGTAAGACATACAATAAGCAGTGCTATCAAACTGGATTACAAAATCCAAAAATAATGAAATAAACACAGTATAATATGCGTCATAAACAATGCAATACTTTTTTAAAAAAGCTGCCTCGTTACCTGAATTGTTTTATTTATTTATTCATTTAAATATTGATATGCTACTTTTCTTAAAGCAGTAGTCACTCAGTGGTTATCAATAACGGTCTAAAATCCTGGTTTTCCAGTAGAGTTTGGACTGTGGACCAGGGTGTTAATGATGCATGAAATCATGATGGGATTCAAACCGATTTGACTTTCATTAAGCCAAATCAATAAGGTGATCTTCACAGTATTGTCGCTTATTGAGCTGTTTTTACATGATGGATTGCCTGGAAATAATGTACTTGGGGTAATCATCATCATCATCTGACAGTGTGTGTAGTATAGCCAGGAGATCCTAAGATTGTCTGGCAGACAGAAGATCTAGCTTTTAGCATTATGCATCATTAGGCGGTGGCCTAGTGGAACTATACCCTGCGTTATGCATCACTAGGCGGTGGCCTCTCTGGAACTATACCCTGCCAAAGTCCCTCCCCCCAACCCCCCCACCCCTCCTCCCTGCCATTCCGTTCACAGACCGGTTATTGTGGTATCCTGCCTACATCTCTAATAGATTTAATGATTTCATTTCATTTCTTTTTTTTTCTTTTTTTTTGAAGAGCCTTATTTTGTTTTGTGCGGAGCCACATTAGGCTCTGGAGCCATCGGTTGAAGAGCCCTGCTTTAACAAGATTAGCTAGGATTGCCAGGTCTGGGTTGGGAAAGACCTGGAGATTTGGGGGGTGGAGCCGGGGGAGGTCAGTGTTTGGGTAGGGGAGGGGCCTCAGCAGGGTACAGTGCCACAGAGTCCACCCTCCACAGCAGCCATTTTCTCCAGGGGAACTGATCTTGGTTGGCTGGAGATCAATTCTAATCACAGGAGATCTGCAGGTGCCACCCAAGATTAGAACTTGTAAAAAACCTAGCCGGGGCAGGGGGGGATTAGGGTTGCCAAATGGGGGCGGGGGGCGGGAAAAGCCCCGCTTTGGAGGCCCGATTTCCGCCACGGCGGAATCGGGCCCCGAGGGGAACTCCGCCCCCTGACGCAGCCACGTTGCTGACGTTGGGGGCGTGGCTGAGCTCGTCAGGGGGGAAACCATATGGTTTCCCCCCTGACGAGCTCGGCCACGCCCCCAACGTCAGCAACGTCGCACTTCTGGTGACGCGCATACGGAGCCTGCTCCCGACCTTGTCGGAGCCTCCCCCGCCGGTAAGTTTGCCAAACTTGGCAACCCTAGGGGGGGATGAGAAGGGAAAGGCTGAAGTAACTCCCTACTTGTCTACCACGTCTCCTCTGCCTAGTATTATTTGCTCAGTTTGGAATTGGGACCACACGTTTACTGCCAAAGCGTGTAGCTGCGGCCTGAGAAACAGAACTGCTTCAGTAACGTTTTGCCCATGTCGGAAAGGGGCATATCTCCCATGCCAAACCGAGGTGGCGCCCTTGGTCATGCTGAGCAGCATTCCAGTTCAGGGCATGCGCTGAATCCTCTGCCAGATGATCTTGATGCCCCGAGCTGCTCTTTTTTACCTCAGCGTGCCCTCCAAAGCTGATTGCCCTGAACAGTGAGATTAAGTCAACCCTTATCAGAGCCAGAAGATTACCTGTTTCCTCAGCTGGTCTGGAGGCACCTGGATGTTTGGCTTTTGATTTGAAGGGATTAGTGCTTGAGTCACCATCCAGGAGAGAAAGGGGGGGGGAGACACAGATTTTTTAAAAGGAGTTCTAACTGTAGAGTAACTGCAAATACAAGTTAATGTTTCCACCATAAAGGCCGGTGAAATAAATAGCATCGTGGAAAAAATAGCATACAAGTGTTGTGACTTAATTTATTGGTAGAACAGGCGGCAGGTTCCTAGATGAACGGCAGTTTCCTGCCTTTTCTTAATATTGCTCTGGCCATTTGCTTAATTACAGGTTATCATGAAGATGCTTGGCAGATGAAGCATTTTTTCAGGATGAATGATAATCTGGGGGGGGGAACAGAGGTCATTTCGGGGGGGATCGCGGGGATCGCAGCTCCCCCGGGTGAGGTATGGGGGTTGGGGCATGTGACGAAGCCCCGCCCCCTGCTTCCGGCCCTCATTCAGCCAGGAGGAGGCAGGAGAAGAGGGAGGGTAAGTTGCTTCCTCCCCGCCTCACCCCACCCCTGCCTGCCTGGGGCCAGGGAGGGCCTTGGTGGGGCTTCCTCGCACTCCCACTGGCCTTGCAGGTCCACCACCAGGCCCCTGATGTCAGGGGGTGTGGCATATGCTAATGAGTTATGCTAATGAGTTCCCCTAGCTCTTTTTCTACTAAACGACCCCTGGGGGGGAAGCTTTACCTTCTTAATTTCTGTATCTGCTGTTATAGGTGTGGGGTGTGGGGGAGTGTTGAATTCGGAAGGGGTGGGGACACAACTCTTGCATCTCGAATAGCTGCTGTTGCTGTGCTGTGTCACGCAAGCAGGAAAAGAGCTGCGTCTCTGCAGATTCTCTCCGCAGAACAATTATTAAAGACTTCTCGAGCCTCATTTGTCCTCCTTTTGTATTTAGCTGCCGGGGGATCCTGTCTTCTTCTTCTTCTTCTTTTTTTGGAATAGACAGACAATCTGCTAATAGGCATCTTTGTCTATATACACAAGGAATTTGGTGTTCCAGCTGTTTCCAGAATAGTTTGGAATTGGGGTAACTGAAGGACAACCTGTTCCCCTTGAAGCCTGTCTGTTGAGATCATCTTCAGAGACCCTTTTCTGGATGTCCCTGCTTTTGGAAGTATTGTGGGTAGCTTGGTGGGGAGAAGCCCTGTTCTCCACTGCCCTCCCCCCCCCCCATTTTCAGGGCTCCCTCCTAAGGAACATTCACCGTATACCATCCTAGTAATCTTTTAGGTGCCAGGCGAGGTTTGTTCTGTCTGTTCAAGCCCACGGTAGTCAACCTTTTCCCCACCTCTGGTTTGTTAGTTCACACCAAGCCCGTGTTGTGGTTTTCAGCAAGAAAACTGTGAGTCACTTTTCATGGCCGCAGGGGCAGAAATGTGTCAGACACGTTATATTGCTAACGCAAACTGAAGTGTGCACAAGAAAAGATTTCTGCAAGGGAGTGTTGAGATGTTACTCATCTTGACTGTGATGCCTGTTCCTCCTGCCTTATGCTTCCTTCCTTCCTGCTGGCATGTTTCACAGGGAATATTATTTTTGAATCCCATTAGGTGGATGGACGAATCCCTCATTCAAGAGATTACGCCCAAGCTGATTGGGGACTGGCCCAACACTTACACGTTCACCAAAGCCTTGACTGAGTACCTGGTTCAGCAAGAAAAGGGCAATTTAAATGTTGCCATCATCCGACCGTCCATCGTGGGAGCGAGTTGGCAGGAGCCGTTTCCAGTAAGCACGGCTGCTCTTCTGTTTCTGCCAGGCACCCTGCAAAATCCATCTGCAGCTGTCATTTTTGCTTCTGGCAGGAAACCATCATTTCAGAAAAGTGAAAGGGAGTGTACTGCTTCGTGCTTGTTGGAGCGAGCAGAATCCATGGCTTGTTGGGGGTTTCATGGTTAGTCTTGCCTGGGAGTGAATGAATAGGTCACACAAGTATCTGCTTGGGCCCATGACGATCTGGGGGCTACTTTGCATATTATGCTTTGAAATGCTGCCAGGTGGGAGAAGGTAGCCGCTTCTCAATAGAGGGTATGCTTTTTTCTTACCAGAACTTTGCAGTTAATGCTGAGTCTCCAGCAATGTGCAAGAATTAATTTATTGTTCTTTTATAACAAGTTTCAAATTAGTGAATATTTCAGGATCTTCTTAAGAGTGAGATGTTCAAGCATTTGTGTATCCATTTCCATTCCCCATCCTCCAGAGTTTAGTAATAAGTTGGACAAGTCCCCCAAATGTGTGCAAAGCCTTTACGTTCTTTGGAGCAGAGAGTACATTTTTTAAAAAACTTGTGATCAGTATCACTGACCCCATATTGGAGGGAGGGCTACAGTGCAGGAAAGAACAGCTTGCCAAAGGCCATGTATTGAATTTGGCGGCAGAGGAGAGATTTTAAAACCAGAGGTCTCCCAATCAGGGGCTCAGGATCTTAGCCACAATGCAGCCCTGTCTTCCAGGAGTGGAAGATCTTGGCAGTTGAGAGCTCCCATAATTCATAAAATCATAGAATGTTAGAGTTGGAAGGGACCTTGCAGGTCATCTAGTCCCACCCCCTGCACTCTGCAGGAGCATAGCCGAAAGATAGCCCTACAACATACCCGAAAGATGGTCGTCCAGCCTCCGCTAGAAAACGTCCAGCGTAGGAGCATCCACCACCTCCCGAGGCAGTCTGTTCCACTGCTCAACCACTCTTACAGTTAGGAAGTTTCTCCTGATATTTAGCTGGTATCGACTCCCTTGTAATTTCCACCCATTGAATCAGGAAGCCGTTGGTTTAAAAATTGTGTTGAATTGTGTTTCATTCCATCTCTTTAGAATTGCGATACAACCAAGTTGCCTTCCATTCACCCCCTTGTGTAACTGGTATCCAGCCAAAGGAATGTGAGAGGGAAGTTTGTATCGTTTGTGCTCAAGAGATGTACTCGAGCTATCAGATCCTTCAACAGAGACTCATAGTAGTCACCTCAAAGACTGGGCCTACTTTTTCCTCCCCTTAAAACTTATATTTGCAAACCTCAGCTTTGGTCCCTGATTTTTTTTCTCCTCCTGCCCATAAGAAATTATATCAGGAGACCAGCCACTTTTTATCCTTTGGTGCACACAAGTGTACACAGGTAGCACTTGAAATGGAATAGAACCACAGGTAAAATTACTGTTTTAATGAAATCCAAACATTTAAGCCAGGGAAGTCTGAAGTCCTGCCAGCACATTATATCCTGCTTGGTTGTCTTAAGTAAGGGAGCAGAATGTATCTCCAGCAGCAATGTTCAATTCTGAGAAAGGCCATTAAATACTGTGCTTTCCTTGAATCCTTTCCCCCCCACCATGCAGGGGCTTTCTTACAGTCCACTCTGGACTCCACATACCAGCCTATTCTGTTTACAGATCTGAGTGTGGCTTTCCCCAGTTGTGGGCTGAATTAAGGTGCACGCCGTCTCAAACCAACAAAAACCAACCTTTGTTTTCCTTTTTCTCTCCCCCCCCCCAGGGTTGGATTGACAACTTCAATGGAACAAGTGGTTTTCTTATTGCGGTATGTATAGGGTGATCAGTAGGACTGCCGGATCTGCATCACATCTCCGGTTGCTACCTCAGAAGGGTTCAGGCACATGGATGCTGTGTAGTCACATCGTGCACCACTGTCTACTCAGCAGCCGTGTGTTTGCCCAGCGCTGAAGTAGCTTGCCTTCATTGCCACTTCCTGTCATGCTCCACTGGCTAGACTCCCATCCCCAGGGAGAGGCCATGGCTCATTGACAGAATCTCTGCTTGTCATGCTGAAGGTCCCAGGTTCAATCCCTGGCATCTCCAGTTCAAGTGCCCTGGTATTAGGTGGTGTGAAAAGCCTCTACCTAAGACCTTGGTGAGCTGCTGCCAGTCTGAGTAGACTATACTGATCTTGATGGACCAAGGGGCTGATTCAGTATAAGGCAAGTTCAGGTGTTCATGTACTCTGGTCCTCACAGAAGAAGCTGGTAGGCATCTAGTGAGCTGACATATAAATCTCCACTGGTAAAGATCTCTGTTTTCCCTTCTACTCCAAGATCTAAGACAGGAGTGTCAAACATGCGGCCTAGGGGCCGGATCTATCAGGCCCGCAGTGGAACTGGCTGTCTTCTGCTTCTTCTTCCAGTTCTGCTGCTGCTGCATCATCATAGTTTTGCAGCTTACAGATACACACCTGAACAGCATACAGTACTCCAGATTGCAACAGCACAGGCATTTTGATGCAATAATTCAGAGCAAGAGGTGTCAGTTATCAGACACTGTTTAATAAACAAAATATTGCAAGAGTGCTAATGTTTTAAGCAGGATTTTATTTTAAGTTAAAAAAAACCCTTTGTGTCCTTTGTAAAGTTTATATCTCCACTCTCTGGCATTACATTTTATGACACGCATGGCCCAGCCCAACAAGGTCTCATTTATGTCAGATACGACCCTCATAAAAATGAGTTCGACACCCCTGATCTAAGGGGTAATACATCTGAAAGAAACTCTTACCTGCAAATATGGAAGACGGGAAGAAGAAGAGTTGATTTTTATGCCCTGCTTTTTTTCTCTGCCCTAAGGGGTCTCAAAGCAGCTTACATTCTCCTTTTCCTCCCCGCAACAGGCACCTTGTAAGGTGGGTGGGGCGGAGAGAGTTCTGAGAGAACTGTGACTGACCCGAGGTGATGCCAGCAGCTGCATGTGGAGGCCGAGTGGGGAATCAGACCCGGTTCTCCAGATTAGAGTCCACATCTCTTAACCACGACACCATGCTGGCTCTCAAGGCAACCTTTTAATATTGTGATAGTTCCATTCATTGGATGGCGGCAAACAAGTTTCATCTTAATTTACACTCTGATCATTCAGATACCTTCCTAGATTGATAAGCTAAAGGGATCTTCCCTTCATTGCTTTCATGGAGCAAAGTAGCAACTGGGGAGCGATAAGAAGGTTCACTTGCAACTCCAGACAGTACACATTTATTGAAGTTTTAAACAAGCCACAAAATAGCTGTCAGGTTTGCACAAAGTCATGAATCAATTGCATTGTCATTGGACCAATGGGGCCTGCCCCTGGAAGCACTAATTCACCTTTTCTCCAACTTGCAGGCTGGAAAGGGCATTATACGGACGGTAAAATGCAACCTCGATGCAGTAGCAGATATCATTCCAGTTGACGTGGCTATTAATCTCATCCTTGCTGCCGGGTGGTACACTGCAGTTCACAGGTAATAACTGTTCTTGCCTCCTGTGTGTATGTTTTTGAGCTGTGGTGTATTTCCAAGGTGCAAACATTCGTTTTGAAGCCTGAAGCCACCATTAGAAGGAAAGGTTCTTGTGGTGATCTGAAGCAATATTTCCCAGGGATAGCTTCTCTTTAAAAAAATTTTTTAAAAGATCTGTTTTCAGAGAGCTTTAAAGTACACTGTCATTGAATCCCAGCCCCGGGGTATCTGCATGAGTTTCTGTTCTGAATGTGTCTCCTCCTGCTTGGAAGGAGGAAAAAACAGAGCAGTGATTCACATAAAGATGGCACACCACCTCTGAAACGTCTCTTGCCTTAAAAACAAGTCTAGCTCACCACCTAGTGGTGTGTAACACTAAAGGAGCTAGAACTTGTGGCTGCCAGACAATCTTAGGATCTCCTGTCTATTCTATACACAATGCCATACGACCATAATAATAATCATTATTATTAATTATTATTTTTCTTCCAGACCAAAATCAATGCTGATATACAATTGCACAACAGGCGGCATCAACCCTTTCTGCTGGGGAGAGATGGGTAAGTGTTTGTGGCCTGGGGGTCCCTAGAAGCTGTCACCGCGCATGGCAGACTCCATTGCTGTGATTTTAAAAGCTTGCTGTAGTTGGAGACTCGTGGTGTCCCTCCGTGGGTCGAGCAGCCATACTGCACGCACAGCGCATCTTCCTTCTTCATGCAGGAACAATGTAGCATCCAGGCTAATGGTCACCACCCGGCAGGTTCTTGGTTTGCCACGCTAGAACTGCTACAGTGCATGAAGGTGGCAGACTCAGCCAGGGAAGATCAGGGATGTCTTAAAAAACCTGCTTTACAACTTATCCTCCCAGCATAGCTACAGCAGGGAGACTGATTGCACAGTCCCGGGCCGAGCTGGCCTAGACTGAGGTAACTCCACTTAGGATGTCACCGCAAGCCCTTTTGGTATATCATTCTTCACAAGGTCAGTCCTTTGGGCATTCCAGTGGCTTAGGCCAATCCTAACCATGCCAGGAAAAGCCCATTTTTTAGAGAAGTCCTCAGATTTGGTTTGAGTGTATTTATTATTTACATCGTGACACGTGTCCAACTCTATTCCATACACTTTCAGTGGGTTACAAAGAAATGTAACAATTTATGGTTCCCAGAGTTATGGGATCTCTAGCCTAAAAAGGCACCCTGCAAATGTGACAAATGTGTTTGCAACATGTGCGTGTGTGTGTGTGTTATACGATTCAGACTGCTGGAAACCCGATCGGCCATGGTTTCCCCTCGAGAAACACTTGAGCATGGCTGGTAAGCCTGAGTTTGCCGCCACAGAGCGTGAAACAGCTTCGATGTATCTCAAGTCTGAAAGATGTCAAGGGAAACTGAATATAGTTAGTAAGAAATGCATGGGGTGTACCCAAGATTAGGAAGGGGGGGGGAATAGCTAGACTCAAGTCCAGTAGCACCTCAGAGACCAACAAGATTTTCGAGATACAAGCTTTGCTGAGTTAAAGCTCCCAGTTTGGTGTAGTGGTTAGCAGTGCAGACTCCTAATCTGGGAGAACTGGGTTTGGTTCCCCACTCCTCCACGTGCAGCTGCTGGTGTGACCTTGGGTCAGTCACACGTTCTCTCAGAGCCGTTCTCTCAGGAGGAGTTCTTGAGAGAGCTCTCTCAGCCCCGACAACCTCACAGGGTATCTCTTGTGGGGAGGGGAGATTGTGAGCTGCTCTGAGACTCCTTTGGGTAGTGAACGGCAGGGTATAAATCCAATCTCTTCTCTTCTTCTTCTTCTTCATCAGGGAGCTTTGGCTCTTGAAAGCTGATACTCCAGAAATCTAGTTGTTCTCTAAGGTGCTGCTGGGACTTGGGTCTAGCTGTTCTACTGCAGACCAGCACAGCCACCCTCTGAAAGAAAAAAAATATATGTACGTCTTCATGAACATTTGGTACCAGTGCTCCCTCTAAGCTGTGGAGTCTTGTGAGCAAAAATCCTACTTTGTGAGCCAATGGCATTAAAGTTGTGAGCGAGCGACTTGGTTACTGCATAGGTTAGTCTGCTCTGGAGCCGTCCTTCCTGAGCTGAGACAAAAATGTGTGAGCCAGAGGCTAAAAAAACTGTGGGGTGGCTCAGTTTAGCGGGAGCACTGTTTGGTACTTCCCCAGAGTTTCCTGACATGTAGATTTACAGAAACAGAAATCTTTCTTACTAATTCAAGCTTTGCAAAGTAAAAAATGCTGAAATGTTGGAATTTGGTAAAGGGTTTTTGTTGTTGTTGCTGTCTTCTGCCTACTCTGGAGCCACATTCCTGGGCCTGTGAACGTAGCTCTTTTCATAACATTTTTAACTGAGTGGCATATTTCTTAAGATTCCTTTCTAATTGAGCACACAGCAGAAAAGTGCAGCGGGCATACTGGAAATAGCGCTGATGTCAAATAGGACAATTCAAGCCTTTCTGGGTTTGTTACTGGAAAATGACCTTATTTTATACATAGAAAAGGCAAAGCAAGCAGACGCAACACTGCCTTCAGTTGTGGACGGACGATGGCTTTAAGAGAGCTGAAAGGGGCTGGACAGAAGTGTCGCTTCCCGAGGCCTGCGTTCTTTTGTTCTGCTGCCACCTCAGATGAAAAGGTCTGCAGTTTTTGGAAACAAAGGCTGCCGGCCCTGTTTACCAGAAGTGACCCGCCATGAGCAGAGATCCCTCTTTTGAATTACTTTCATTTTTCTGGGGGGGGGACCTCAAAACAATAGTTTATCTCCAGCCTTCTACCAGCTCAGCAGTCTGGTGGGCTGTGAACATTCGACCATCACAGGTTCTGAGTCTGGGTCGGAGTGTCTCTACCACTCTGTAGAAAAGTGTCTCTGCCACTCTGCAGAATAATAGAGAAGGAAGGTGGGGAAGGAAGGTGAAGGAACTCTTGGCAGGTGCGGATTTAGGAGTTACATGGGCCGTAGCCAAAAAAATTTGCGCACGTATTTAAATTCAAAGAGCCTCAAGTGCGGCAACTGGTTGGTTATTTAAATAATTTATTTTCTGTTGTATCTGCATTGCTGAAGGTCTGTAGGTTAAATGAGCAGTATCATTAAAGTTCTCTTCTAGTTGCCGAAGGAGAAGTATCGCTTTAAAAGTTCTCTGAGGGTTTCTCTTAGAACTCTGCAAAATTTACAATTAGGAAGTTTTTCTTTCCTTTCTGAATTTAGGTCTTGCAGTACATCTATCATTTCGGGGTGTTATCCCCCCCCCCAGTTCCTTCTCCTGTGCAAATGCACAATATGGATGTGTTGTGTTTACTGCCAATGAAATGGGGGCTTATAGGAATCACTCGCTCAGACTGAGAGCTTTCTGGTACTTCCGATTTTGCTTAGGAAATTCCAATCCCACCCTTCTGCTTTTAAAAAGCACATGAGGCATTTGATAGCAATTAGAGAAATACAATAATAGCATCGTTTGAAATGGCTTTTAAGCAATCCTGTATTGGCAGTTGGTGGAGAGGGAGGCCAGCTCAGATAAAATCACTGGGAGCCGGGTGGCACGCACCGGGCATTTCTCTCCTCCAGGCAAGATGGTTTTGACGGGTGAGTGAGCTGAAATCACTGTAGAGATTTCAAGGCTGGTCTCTGCTCCATTACCTTTTCTGCCATCCACTATTGATCCCAGAGTTAGACGAGTTTCTGAGGATTTGGATCCAATCAGCACATCTAAGCTCCTCTGTATTGCTGGCTAAGTGCTCTACCCTCAAATCACAATCTGGACAGGAGCGCCACAAATCCATCAACCCCCTGAACCATCTAAAAACTGAAGAAGAAAACGAGAACAAGTTTTACTCTTCTAAACGCCTGTTGTGGTTCCTACAGTGCTTTTTCTCCCCTTTGTTCCTTCCTTCACTCTTAACTCTAGAAATCCCTCAGACATTTTCTTACACTAAACATCACATGAGTTTTTAGTGTTAGTTATGGCTTCAGGGTTGATGACTGTTTATCTCTTCCCAGTTTTTGCACCAGAAAAACTGGAACTTAGATTGCAACAGTTAAGAGTATGTTCAGATCCTCATAGTGTGGGAACTGGGTTGTGCCCAGGACTGGAAATCACCTTACCGGGGGCGGGGGGGAATTGTAGACATCCCCGTATACCATTCAGATGTGTCCCTTATCACATGTGGCACCGTGCTAGCTGTTGGGATGTGTGTCGTTATTACGACACTGGAAGGCAAAGGAATTTCTAAGCAAGCTCAGTAACAAGATCGCCCCAAGGGGACAATGATCACTTTTGAGACGACAGGGGTATCATCCTTCTTTAGGTTCCTGCTGCTGGGTTCCTTCTGCCACCATATTGGCGTCACCGTCTTGTACCATAAATCCCTCCAGTGGCTTCTGCTTCTTTTGCTTAATTTCAGCCTGCTCCTCTAGAGCTCTGCTAGAACTTCAGCCCTTATCAGTTTCCCGATTTCGCCTGGAGTCTCAGCATGACCGGCGGACTGTAAATACAGTGAATAAATAATAAATAAACTTCACCCTCTGATTGCCTCCGTACCTTTTCCCATCTCCATCAGTGATGAGTCAACCCGCTGCACAGCCGATAGTGTCACTCCAGTCTCACAAACCATCACACCCTCTTCCTGCCAGAAATGCCAGAAAGGCAAAGGGAAAATCTGTGTGTAGTGGTTAAGTGCGCGGACTCTAATCTGGGAGAACCAGGTTTGATTTCCCACTCCTCCACTTGCACCTGCTGGATACCAAACTGGCTCTCAAGGAGAAAGCGAACATGTGCTCTGACACATCTTTCCTCCCTGTCCCACTTTCCTTCATCCAAGGGACCCATTTTTATTCTTCCCAGAGCCAAAGGGTGGAGGTGAGGGCTTGCTGCATATTTTAGACCCACAAAAGGGCATTTTTATTTTCTTCCCTTCATTGGACCGCAGAGTTCCTAAATGTGAGCTGACATCTTACTGTTCCCGCATCCCTTTCTTTTTTCTTTGTTTTTGCTGTTCAGGTCTTACCTACTTATCTCCCAATATGCAAGTCGAACTTAAAGGCTTGCGCAATTCGGCGTCTGTAAAATTGGCTGAGGGCAACATTTCAGTGGCTGTATACTGCAGATCTTTCTCCCTTGTTGCCCATTATGCACAGAGAGACACTTATTGAGGTCAGCAGGAATTCTGTGTAGAGCCAGAGTGCCGAGTAGGCAGTCAAAGTCAGCACTGTGCTTCTGAGAGCAGAAGTTCACCCACAGGGTAGCAGCAGGGGGCCAGAACAGAAGCAGAGGGCGGTTTAGCAGTGCAGTTCATAAACGATGGAACAGGACTGAATGGAGCTCACATTTTGCCAGGGGCTAAACCCACTGCAGCATAAGAATATTACTTTCCTAAGACTTTGATCCACGAGGCCCTTGATGACCATGTTGCACGTTACTGGGAGTAGGCTTGCCAAGTCCCCCTGGGGGGCGGGGAAACCCCCACCCCAGAGGCCCATTCCCCGTCGCCAGCGGATCGGGCCCTGGGGGGAACTCCACCCCGACGTACACATCACCCGAAAGTGACGCGGGCACGCTGGGGGCGGGGCCACCATAGAGTTTTCCCTTGGATGGTCATACCCCCGGCCCGGCTTGCCCGCGTCACTTCCGCGTGCGCACTCCAGCCACCAGCCAGGAGTCTCCTGCTGCGGCTCAATTCACACTTGGCAACCCTAACTGGGAGACATAATCCAAGTCTTACAAGGAAAGGCTGAAAGAGTTGGGTATGTTTAGCCTGGGAAAGAGAAGGCTTAGAGGGGAGGGGACATGATTGCAGTCTTCAAGTATTTGAACGGCTGTCATGGAGAAGACTCTTGAGAGTCCCTTGGGCTGCAAGAAGATCAAATCAGTCAATCCTAAAAGAAATCAACCCTGACTGTTCCCTGGAAGGCCAGATAATGAAACTGAAGCTCAAATACTTTGGCCAACAAATGAGAAGGGAGCACTCCCTGGAGAAGACCCTGATGCTGGGAAAGATTGAAGGTCAAAGAAGACGGGGACGGCAAAGGATGAGATGGTTAGACAGTGTCATCGATGCAACGAACATGAAGTTGAGCAAACTTCAGACGACGGCGGAAGATCGGAAGGCCTGGCGTGATCTGGTCCATGGGGTCGCGAAGAGTCGGATTCGACTGTGCGACTGAACAACAACAACAACATGTAGAAGATGGAGCAGATCTATCCTCTCTTGCTCCGGATTGCAAGACTAGATCTAATGGGTGGAAATTACAAGGGAGTCGTTACCGGCTAAATATCAGGAAAAACTTCCTAACTGTGAGAGTGGTTGAGCAGTGGAACAGACTGCCTCAGGAGATGGTGGATGCTCCTTCGCTGGATGTTTTCAAGCGGAGGCTGGACGACCATCTTTCGGGTATGTTGTAGGGCTATCTTTCGGCCGTGCTCCTGCAAAGTGCAGGGGGTTGGACTAGATGACCTGCACGGTCCCTTCCAACTCTAACATTCTACGCTTCTATGATAAGTTGTCAGAGTTTGCTGTCCCCTTGTCTTATGTTGTTTGGATTCAAGGAAGCTGGCAACCAGTGCTTGTTTCGGGTGTGCAGGTGGATGTGAGAATGATAGTGGAAATGGCCCTGCGTATATCGCGGGTGTAAATTGTGTCCTCAGCCTTGATCAGCTGACTGAGGGGAAGGTGATGGAAAAGAGGAGATTGGATTTATACCCCACCTTTCACTCAGAGTCTCAGAGCAGTTTACAATCTCCTTCCCTACCTTTGTGAGGTAGGTGAGGCTGAGAGAGTGCTGAGAGAACTTGTGACTGACCCAAGGTCACCCAGCTGGCTGCATGTGGAGGAGTGGGGAATCAAACTTGGTTCTTCCAGATTAGAATCTGCACTCCTAGCCTCTACACCAAACTGGCAAGATGTTGGCACTCTTGCCAAGGGGTTCACACAGGTGCACATTACATCCGTTCTTTTCTTTTTTCCCATCGCTTGGTATCTCAAATATGTGATGAATCTTGCTTGATTGTATGTGAACTGATTTCATTAAAACTGATGCCACCTGAGGGGGGTGGATTTTAACCCCATCAAGATGCCACCAGGGCCATCCTGGATGCTTCTGAGGTTAGGAGGTCACAGTTGTTTGTAGGCCACCCGATCTTTCAGGGTCATTTCCTGTAGGAGTGCACAGGAGCGGAGCTCCGGCAGTAAAGAGCCCAGGGGGCAGGCACATGCAAGAAGCCCCACCCCCTGCTCCCAGCAGCCCTCAGTCAGAGCAAGAAGCAGCCAGGTAAGTTGCAGAGCCCCCCCCTGCCCCCCTGTCCAAAACAGCCCAGTGGCACCTTTAAGACCAAGTTTTATTCAGGTACAAGCTCTCCTTCCTCTGCGAGGACAGATCTGCACGTCCCCATCCCCCCCAATAGCTAGGAATCCAAAATGGTCCAGTGGAGCCTGAGTGGTGGGTGTTGCCTTCTGACACACTTCCAGTGATGTCACGGGTTGTGGCATATGCAAATGAGTTATTGTAGCACGGCGAAAGGGGCCTAAGCCCAAGCAAGACCACCAAATCAACGGGAGGAGAAGAAAGTTTATTGGCCAGGTTCAGTCAGCGAAGAACACTTTAAACAGACTGAACCCAGAGCAACGCAGGCTCCAGGGTTTTATACAGCAACAAGGTTACACGTCACATCTTACATCATCAGAGTGGAATTTTCCACTAACTAGGCTTATTTTTCCGGCCCCAAACATACAAGCTTACTTCTGCCCCTAGTGGCTGGAATGTGACCAGCAACTATCCTCTTATATGGTCAAAGAATAATAAATGCCTGCTTCACTATGTTAATGAGCTCCTGCACCTCTTTTTCTACAAAATTACCCCTGTTTCAAGTTCCTCATTTTTGAAGACACTTGGCACAGTTGTTTGTGAGAAATTTTGTGGCTGGCTCAAATGTACACATTCATCTTGTGGTCACCTCTGAACATCTCTTGCCTTGAAAACCCTACAGGGTTGCCATAAATCAGCTGTGATTAGATGATACTTTCCATCAAGATGGGACTATATGTATGCTGATCTCAAAACCTTTCCAGCAGACAGAATTAAACTGAGAGACCACAGAAAATGCCCGTATCAAGAAGACTAAATGCCGAAAATACACTCTGCTCATTTACACAGAATCTGTTGCAATACTTTGTCCATAGTTATGGAGAGAGAGCTTCATTTCATGCCCAGAGGCTGGTCTTAACATCCTCCACCTTGCTTCATGAAATCAAAGGCCAGCATACAAAAGAAGCCACAGGGGGCCAGGTGTGAATCAGGTTTGTGGTACTTGGAAAATGGCTGTTGTAATTCTTTCCCCGTTGACCCATTGACCCCCCCCCCAAAAAAAACCCTGCTTTTCACCCTGGTAAGGGGAAGAGTCAAATGCAATATGAGCCCTTCTGTTGTTTATTTATATATTTATACCACAGTTTTCTCCCCATTGGAGACCATGCACCACTTACACTGTTATCCTCTCCTCCATTTTATCATCACCACAACAAACCTTTTGAGGTAGGTTAGGCCGAGAGTACTTGCCACCATTATTTCTGTCTGAAATCGTTGTTGTTGTTCAGTCGCACAGTCGAGTCCGACTCTTCGCGACCCCATGGATCATCTCCCGCCAGGCCCTCCTGTCTTCCGCCGTCCTCTGAAGTTGGCTCAATTTCATGTTCGTTGCATCGATGACACTGTCTAACCATCTCATCCTTTGCCGTCCCCGTCTTCTTTGACCTTCAATCTTTCCCAGCATCAGGGTCTTCTCCAGGGAGTGCTCCCTTCTCATTGGGTGGCCAAAGTATTTGAGCTTCAGCTTCAGTATCTGGCCTTCCAGGGAACAGTCAGGGTTGATTTCTTTTAGGATTGACTGATTTGATCTTCTTGCAGTCCAAGGGACTCTCAAGAGTCTTCTCCAGCACCATAGTTCAAAAGAATCTATTCTTCGGCGCTCGGCCTTCCTTATAGTCCAACTCTCGCAGCCATACATGACTACTGGGAATACCATTGCTTTGACCATGCGGACTTTTGTTGGCAGGGTGATGTCTCTACTTTTTATCATGCTGTTTAGGTTCGCCATCGCTTTCCTCCCAAGGAGCAGGCGTCTTTTAATTTCATGACTGCTGTCACAGTCTGCGGTGATCTGGGATCCCAGGAACGTGAAGTCTGTCACTACTTCCACGACTTCCCCTTCTATTTGCCAAGGAGTGATGGGGCCGGATGCCATGATCTTAGTTTTTTTGATGTTGAGCTTCAAGCCCACTTTTGCGCTCTCCTCTTTTACTCTGAGCAAGAGGCTCTTTAGGTCCTCTTCACTTTCAGCCATTAGAGTGGTATCATCTGCATATCTGAGGTTGTTGATCTTTTCCCCAGCAATCTTAATTCCCGCTTGTTATTCATCCAGGCCAGCATTTCGCATGATGTACTCTGCATATATATTAAATAAGCAAGGTGACAATATACATCCTTGTCGTACTCCTTTTCCTATGCTGAACCAATCAGTTGTTCCATATCCCGTTCTAACTGTCTCTTCTTGGCCCTTATACAGGTTTCTCAAGAGACATGTGAGGTGGTCTGGTACTCCCATCTCTTTAAGGACCTGCCATAGTTTGTTGTGATCCACACAGTCAAAGGCTTTAGCATAGTCAATGAAGCAGAAGTAGATATTTTTCTGGTACTCTCTTGCTTTTTCCATAATCCAGCGAATGTTGGCAATTTGATCTCTAGTTCCTCTACCTCTTCGAAACCCAGCTTGTACTTCTGGTAGTTCTCTATCCACGTACTGTTGAAGCCTAGCTTGTAGGATCTTGAGCATGACCTTGCTAGCGTGTGATATGAGTGCAATTGTGCGATAGTTTGAACATTCCTTGGCATTGCCCTTCTTTGGGATTGGAATGTATACTGACCTTTTCCAATCCTGTGGCCACTGTTGCGTTTTCCAAATTTGCTGGCAAATGGAGTGCAGCACTTTAACAGCATCATCTTCTAAGACTTTGAATAGTTCAGCAGTTCCAAAGAGTTGGAAGAGTTCCAAATAGTTCAATTATGCTGACATATTTGTTTTTTGGGGTTTTTTGAAAAGTGTTATCCCTTTTTCGCTTAGCCAGAGCTCCTTGGCCAGATTATTTTAAAGTGACTTTAAAATGTTACTTCCTTCCCTCTGCAAATATAACTTCTTACAGTTGTTATTTTGCTGCTGACTCAAAGCTGCAAGGTCAGCCTTTTTAAAGCCATTGCCTAAGCTCCGTTACTGTTCAGGTCTTGTCAATAAAGTCCAACTGGGTTAATCTTGCTCAGCATTGTTAGGCTGTTGTGCCGTATTCTGAAATGTTCACTCAAAATATGGTAGTTTTTCCCAAGTGAAAATTCAGTACATTTCCATCTCTCTCTCGTCTGATTAACTGACTGCCTTGGGCAAAAGCTATTTCTGATTTTTCCCAGGCTGAAAGTCAAAAGTGACTTTTTCAATTAGCTATCTTTCCCCTTAAGCTGTAAGAGAAAGAAAACAAAAATGGCTGTAGCGTTTCAACAAAATATTAAGTAGGACAACTGTTTGAGATTCATTCTCCATGCCTAAGTAGTTTTCTCTGTCTTTAATCCACAAAAAAGGTTGTACAGTCTGTGCAAAATCCTGCCACATATACCACACTGGTCATTATTCTCTGCAGGTAATTTAGTAAGCAAAAACAAGGCCAAAATCTAAAATGAAATATGAACCATTTGTACATTAAAAAATACATGTATTTATTACAAAGACATTTAAAAGCATATCAGGCCCCAACACAAGCCTCGTAGAAGTAGCATATGTCCAAGAGAAAACAATAGTGATCTAACGTGTTTCAATCGAATTGGGCCTTCTTCAGAGGTCAAACTATAGAAGGTACAGATAGGCTCTTATTACAATCGAAAGGCAATACACAAGTAGATACGGGACCAAAACGGGAGTGTTCAAAAAAGAAATCAAAAGACCCAAGAAAAATATTTCATGTGAGGCCTCCTAGGATCTAGCCTTGTGTCGAATGAAGATGCATATGAGTTGAATGACATTGCTATTGTGTGCCTTCCAATTTTGGTTCAAAAAGTCTAGGTGTGAAACACCTTATCAGAGCCAACGTGCCTTCAGTATTGAGCACTTGATTCAGGTGCTTGATTCAATTTTGTTGGGTCCCCCCCTCCCTTTTCACTTCATAGCTCCCTGAAGCACTTATGGGAGATGTAGCAGTGGTTGGATGTGGTGGGTTGCAGGGGTAACCCAGTTTACACCACATGTGGGCCGCAGGACTCTTGCTGGAGGTGGTGATGGAACTGCAGGGCAAGCTGGACCTGATGCTAGGTGTGTGTTATGACATCGCTTGTTGGTGCTGAGTTTTGGTAACTGGGCAGCCACTGTAGATCTACTCATTATCAGAGTTATGGTTCTCAGTGTCTCCATAGCCACTTCCAGACCCCATCCAGTAAGGGCACTGAGGCCCCCTCCCCCTGATGTGGTATTTAGAGATGGGGTAGTGGGGTGGAGCCTACCCCATCCTACCATTCCACTGAGGAAAGTTTATTTAAATGTTTATCCCCCACCTTTCCTTTTGGCTCAAGTTTGGAGCCTTCCTCCAACTTAAGGAGACTTCGGCCTATTTAAGTGGTTCTTCCGTTGGTGGAAGTTGAAGGATGCCTCCTTAGGAAGGCCACTTGGAGGATGGTTGGCTCCACCTCACTCCCTGCAATCCACAACATGAGCCACCACTGCTGAAGAAGCAAAAAATATTTATTACCTGTGCAGTGGCACATGGGTGTTATAGATAATAGTTTTATCGCACATCTCCTGCGTGGTGCAATACTGCTTATCTCTTGGCGAGATGATGTAATTGAGGCAACGTGTTCTACTACATTTTTTGTAACCACGGCTCTGCTCCTGATATGTGGTAAAATGCTCCTTATCACTTTGCAGCATGGTACAGACAACCAAGCTCACCTCAGCTTGATGAGTTCTTCCTTTAAAATTGGGGGATTGGGGAACCACTAGAAGGTGATGGTGAACTGGAGTTTGTTTTGTTTTTTGTTCTATCTAGTTGCATCATACTTTTTTAAAAAAGAAAAAATTATCCCTTCCTTTCAAAAACAACAGAAAAAAACAGGAAGGGGGGGGACCTCAAAATCCAGTAACTAATTTAAAAAGGAGGAAGGAAAGCAGAAAAACAAATATAACAGTGGTGTCAGATCTACCCATGAGTTTCTATACAATGTTTCCAAGTATCTGAAAATAAGTGCATACACAATTGTTGTCTATATGCCATGTGTCCAAATATTGATGAAAAATCTTAATAAGAACCAGGGTGGTGTCATGGTTAAGAGGGTCAGGCTAGTGTCTGGGAGACCCGGGGTCAAATCCCCACTCATGCCATGGAAGCTTTCTGAGTGACCTTGGGCCAGTTACAGCCTAACCTACCTCACAGGGGTCTTGTGAAGACAAACTGGAGGAGAGGGGAATGCTGTAAGCTGCTTTGGGTCCTCATTGGGGAGAAAGGCAGGGTACAGATGAATTGAATTGAATGAATGAATGAATGAATGAATGAATGAATGAATGAATGAATGAATGATATAGTTCTAAGGTCCTTAAACCATTGATTGACAGGAGGTGGCCATTTATCTCTCAGTCTCCAGTGTTGTGATACAAGTCTTTTAGCTGTAGTAAGGGCACAGAGAGTCCACTTTCACTGATCATCAGCTAGCCTCCAAGAGATGGGCAGATATTTTGAAAGTACGTAAGTGTCCTCAAAAATCACTGAACATTCTAAATACAAAAATGATATGAGTAATAACTTCCTCCCAGAAAAACTGAATGACTGAACTTGCGCACAGGGATGTGCTTGTATCATATATGTGATTGATCCCTGCCCCTCCAATCTGGTTGTCTTGAGCCAAGAGGAAAGACAGGCAGGGTAGAAATATTCCAATAATTAAATAAACCATCTAGGATCTGGATTCAGAACCATTTTCCCACTGGCAGAAAAGAATTTCAATGGGTTGGAGAAAAGAGGGATGATTTTTACCACTGGAAACTCCCCACATCATGCCCCCTTGCTGTCCCCGCGGGGGGGCCCGACTGTACCACCACAAGCCGGGATTGGGGGGGACACAGTAGGCTGGACAGGGAAATAAGCAAGTTCCTTTCTGTAAGCAGAGTTCTGCTTGCAGTACTTTGGATCTAAGCCGCAGTCCTGTATACATTGGGTAAAATACAATCATGTTTCACATTGCATCCATCACCTGATAAAGTCTAGTTGTCACATCCAATTGTGTAGGTCCAATACTGTAGTGGAGTAATGAATTTATACATAGTTCCCAAATACCTTCTTGCATATGCCCAGGTCCACATGTATGGGAGCTAGTGTGGAGTGGTTTAGCCTACCTCACAGGATTGTTCTTGTGAGAATAAAAAGGAGAAGGGGGGAATTATTATAAGCTGCTTTGGGTCCCCACTGGGGAGAAAAGTAGAGTATAAAGTCTAAATATAATGTATGAGGACATGGGATTATACACAACCCAGGGCCCATGGGATATGACCACAAGGCCACCAAATCAGCAGCAGGAACTCCTTTGCATATTAGGTGACACACCCCTAATGTAACCAATCCTCCAAGAGCTTACAGAGCTCTTCTTACAGGGGCTACTGTAAGCTCTTGGAGGATGGGCTACATCAGGGGTGTGTCGCCTAATATGCAAAGGAGTTCCTGCTACAAAAAGAGCCCTGACTGCAAAACAATCTTCTCCGAAAATAAACTTTTTCTCCCTCTCCACAAATACCAGAACTCAAGGGCATCCAATGGAGCTGATGGGCAGTAGGTTCAGGATGGACAAAAGGAAATACTTATTTATACAGCGGGTGATTAAGATGTGGAATTCGCTGCCTGAGGATGTAGTGATAGCCACAGGCACAGACAGCTTTAAAAGGAGGTTAGAGAGGTTCATGTAGGATAGATACGTCAGTGGCTACTAGCCAGGGTGACTAAAGCGAACCTCCAGGTTCAGAGGCAGTCAACCTCTAAACACCAGTTCCAGGAGGCAACGTCATGGGAAGGCCTTAGCCTCTGTGCTTTATTGCTGGACCTCCAGGGGAACCGGCTGGCCACTGTGTGAAACAGAATTCTGAGCTTGGTGACCCACTGGTCTGATCTAGCAGGGCTTTTATGTTTTTAGGATTCTGTATATTGCAGTTATAATGACAAGAGCTGTATAACTGTGTTAGCAGTGAATCATCTCATTCAGTCATCCTTAATTAAAAAATTATCAAGGCATCTTTTAACACTCAAAGCAAAAAAAAAAAATGCTGCTAACCTTCACTCCCCAACATAATCACACACCCACATGCCACAAGTGGTATTGCTGAAGAGGATTTTGTCCTTGCTGGTGGTTTCAAAATAGCACAGCCAGTGTTTGCTAATTCCATATTAAGCTAGTTTTCAGCAGCACAACAGAACGTAACTCTCTCTGCACATTTGTATGATCACCAGAGTAAGAAGTAAATCTCTCTTGTAGGACCTTTTTTCTTCTAGTGCAGTTATCGGCATCACAATTATAAACCTCTTGCCACTCAAGCACAGCGTTACATAGAATGTACAAGAGGGGGACCCGCGATACTCGTGGGGGGGCACCCCGGGGCTGGCACCTGGCGCCACACAGAGCCCCGCCTCCAGCTGCGTCCCAGGTGAGGTGAGCTAGACGCCCGCGGCACAGCTGCCTGGCTCAGCGGGAAGCGCAAAGAATCCTGGGGGTTGTAGTTTCGCGCTCACCTTCGCCAGGCTCTCTGGGTCTTGTAGTCTCCCTTTGCCACGCGAATGGCATAAGGGGCTGGTTTCTGGATTCCCGAGCGGTCGGCGGGAAGGGGCCGAGAGAACCGGGAACTGGGCCGGAGAGGAGGGGAGGGACGGGGCCGGCTGTCCCGGACAGTGGCTGCGGAGCGGGGCGGCCCCTGCTGCCGCCCCACCCCTCGGGGCCACCGAAGCCAAGCGGGGAGTCAGCCAGCCAGCCAGCCAGGCTGCCCGGCCACCCCGCCCCGCCTGGGGTAGCGTTCCCATGTGGCCAGGTGCCGACGCCACAGCCTAGGTGCGCCAATGGGGAAAGCAGAGGAGGGGACTCTGCGGACAGTCAGAGGCACTCTCCTCGCCTGCCATCCATCTCTCTGTCCATCCGTCCGTCCATCGTTTATCTATCCGTCTTTCTCTCTCTCTCTCTCTCCTTCTTTCTTTCCTCTGTCTTTCTTTCTCTCTCTCTTTCTGCTCTCTCTCTCTCTCTCTTTCCTCTCTCTCTGTGTCAGCGCTCTGTCCGCCCTGGGATCCGGCTGCCTCCCTCTACTCGGCCGCTCTCTGTTCGGGCTCAGAGGCACGGTGGACCTGCACCCGCTGCTGCGGAGGGGCCTGAGGAACGGTCTCCGGTGACGCTTCTGCCCTGTGTCCCGTCCCGGCCTATGTCATTTCCCGGCTTGCCGAGAAGGGCCGGGGCGGGGGGAGACCGCTGGCGCGGGGCGGGGCCAGCCGGAGCCTCAGTTCCTGGATGCAGCTGGCAGAGCCTCACGCCCTCCGGACGCCCACCCACCCACCAGCTGGCCGCTGGGGAGGCTGCGCCACGCGAATGGCATAAGGGGCCGGCTTCTGGACTCCCGAGTAGTCGGCGCTGCGGAGGGGGTAGGTTCTTTGACTCCGCTTCGGGGTGGAGGAGTGGGGGGGGCAGGCTGAGGCAGAAAAGGAGGGTGGGTGAGGGCTGAGGCTGCTGGTCCCCCCCCCCAAGCGAGGGCCGTGCGTCTTGCCGCGCGGCCCTCGCTGCTTGCAGAGCGTTCCCTGCGCATGCGCAGGGGACGCTCTGTAAGTTTCGGGGGGATTTAAACATCCCCCTGTTTTTTTTTCAGGTTTCTGATTTTTGTGCACACGTGGGGACCGCCCCACGTGTGCCCAAAACTCTCCCTGCCCCCCAGGTGGCCCCGTAGCGCGGATTTAGATATCCGCACAGACGGGGCCACTTGGGTATTAGATATATAGATGTCTGCATATATACTCCCTGCAACTGTAAGAAAGATGTCCCCGTTTAAGGCAAAATTCTTACAACAAGCAAACGAAGTGACTGAAATGTGCCTTACCTGTATCAATTTATTCTTCTATCAGAGTATCACATGCCTGAAAGCACTTCTGTGTCAAAAAAAATCTCTTTATATAGAAATTTAGATATCAGAGAGAAGGATACTAGCCCAGGCTGAGTCCTGATTGGCTAGCTTTACCTGCGCAGGATATTTTCTTGTCTGGAGGGGAATTCAGTGATGGGAGCCCCCAGCTGTGTACTGTCCCCTCTAATTTGTGAAAATGAGACCTTAACACCTGGCAGACTTGTTTTATCGGGGGCCGGACAGCCTTTCTTCTGCAATTGCTGTTAGTTATAAATGTTAGAAGGCATACATTGGCCTGATTAAGCCCTGTACCACTTTTGACTCACACCTTGAAAAAGATTTTCCTTTCGAGCGAGGCGGACAGATAAGGTTGCCAGCCTCCAAGTGGTGGGTGACTATTCACTGGGATTACAGCTGAGCTCCCCGGCTGTAGAGATCAGTTCGTCTGGAGGAAAGGGCGGCTTTGGAGGGTGGACGCAATGGCGTTATGCCCCACTGAAGTCCCTCCCCTCTCCAAACTCCCCCTTTCTTAGGCTCCACCCTCTCCCCCAAACACCAGGTATTTCCCAACCCAGAACTGGCAACCCTATGAACCAGGGGTCATTTCGTAGAAAAAGAGGTCATTAGCATAACTTATTTGCATATGCCACACCCCCTGACATCACTGGAAGTGTGTCAGAAGGCAACACCCACCGCTCAGGCTCCACTGGACTGTTTTGGATTGCTAGCTATTGGGGGGGGGGGGAAACGTGTAGATCTGTCGTCACAGAGGAGGGAGAGCTTGTACCTGAATAAAACTTGGTCTTAAAGGTGCCACTGGACTGTTTTGGACCAGGGGGAGCTCTGCAACTTACCTGGCTGCTTCTTGCTCTGACTGAGGCCTGCTGGGAGCAGGGGGTGGGTCTTGTTGCATGTTCCCGCCCCCTGGGCTCTTTACTGCCGGAGCTCCGCTCCTGTGCGCTCCTGCAGGAAATGACCCCTACTATGAACAAAGATTTTAACTACAATGTGGACAACATTTGGCAGGGATACTCCGGGCCAAGGACTATTGCCAGCAGTTGAGCGTCCCAGTTATAATCCCAGTTATGTCCTTTTCTCCCCTAAGTAACCATCTGAGGAAGGTGGTGCAAATCTCCCCTGCCCCCCTCGCCTTGCCACTTCTTTGTCTTCCAGGGCACAAGGTTAGAAACAGGAACTGCATTTAGTAGCTGACCTGGATAGCCCTGGCAGGCCCAATCTCATCAGACCTCGGAAGCTAAGCAGGGTCGACTCTCTGGCAAGTACTTGGATGGGAGACCTCTTTGAAATACCAGAGGCGGGAGGCGGAGGCGGGCTTTATTCGGCCGCCTCTCTGAATATCCTCCAGGCCTCCAGTAGGGGTCAGTCACCAGACGTCACTCTGACTTCCAGGTACACACGCACACTCACATGCATGCATACACATGTACCTATTTTTTAAAAAACCAAAAAGAAAAAAAAGAACTGCATTTAGTGTGGTCATCTCTGAGTAACTAGCACAAAAGCTGAACTGACTGGAGGGTTGGCTCTCTATTTGTAATAACAATACAGCCCTTTTTATAAATGTAAACCTGGGATGAAAATGATAATGGTGACAGAGGACCCCATTGCTTCCAGTTGGGTTTGTTTTTTTAATTAAATTGATTTTTTTTCAAATTTATTCTAATTATACAGTGTATATGAACATATATTAAACATAACAATGATATAATTTCTTTGGGATTTCCTTCTGATTAGAAAGATAAGTTAAGATTGGTGACCAAATTTTCTTAAACTCAAAGAGGGCTGTAGTTGATGTCGTCTGATTCAAATTAAAAGTAAGTCTCGCTAGGACGTAATGATTCCATAATCCTGTATGCCACATCTGTAGAGTTGGGGCAGTGGAGATTTTCCAACAAGAAGCTATGGAGAGTTTAGCAGCTGATAAAAGAATCACAATAGCCGTAGGTATCCATTCAGGTTGGTCTTTATTCCAATTTGCTCCTAATAGGAGGCATTCCAGAGTGAATTCTAGTGTCATCCCCGTCATTGTTGTAACTGTCTCCAAAATTGCTTGCCAAAAAGGTACTAACACTGGGCAGGTCAACCATTCTCAGTTGGATTTTTGATAGAAAGTCAAAAATCCCAGCGTGGTTCCCAAGCTTTGCATTGTCTGCTGGTTGTAATTTAATTCAGGCGCATTGGCATGCTGCTGCCAGCACATTCTCTGCACAACCACTCTTTTGATGAAAACATCTGTTTTCGTTTTTATCTTGCAGAAAATTATGTCATAGCCACATACAAGAGGAACCCCTTGGAGAAAGCCTTCAGAATACCCAGTGCAAACATGACCTCAAGCTATCTGATCCATCAGTACTGGACAACGGTCAGCCACAGAGTCCCGGCCTTGCTGTACGATTTGTATCTGAGGTTAACTGGAAGGAAGCCAAGGTGAGGAATGCTTTGGTGATGCATTGTTACTCTGGTAGCTAATAAAGGAGAACTACTTCTTGCAGCCTGTGAGATAAATGTGGCTTGTCCAGGGGCTTTGTTTACATTGTTTATTGCCTGCTTTTCTCACTGAGACTCAAGGTGGCTTGCACAGGGTAAGTCAACACAATGACTAGGAGAAGGCATCCAGTAAGCGATGCAATCAGTTTAGGATTGCAGAGATCTGAAACCAAGTGGAAATCTGAAGCAAACCATAAGTATTAAAATGACATGTCAAACAATGTGGAAATTACATAGTAAAATAATACAGACAACAACAGACTATATGCTAGTATGGTCTACATCCCCTCTCCCTTTATTAAAGCATCTTCATGAACCACTCCATTGTGGTATAGCCCAGTTACCTTGGAAAAAATGCCCTCCTGAATAATTCCGTTTTGCCTCGTTTGTGGAAAGCCAGGCGAATGGGAGCCTCCTTGACCTCCTCAGGCAGGCCATCCCATGAGGTCACAGCAACGAATGTACAGAAGAAGAAGAGGAGGAGGAGGAGGAGGAGATTGGATTTATACCCCGCCCTTCACTCAAAGTCTCAGAACGGCTTACAAACTCCTTTCCCTTCCCCACCCCACAACAGACACCTTGTGAGGTAGGCAGGGCCGAGAGAGCTCTGAGAGAACTGCCCTTTCAAGGACAGCTCTTGTCAGAACTATGGCTTGGCCAAGGTCATCCAGCAGCTGCAAGTGGAAGAGTGGGGAATCAAACCCAGTTTTCCCAGATTAGAGTCTGCACACTTAACCACTACACCAAACAGGACGGGTTTTTTTGCCTGTTTGCAAAAAAGGATGTGGATAGAATGGAGCGGGAGACCGACAGAGGATGATCAGGGGCCTTGAGACCAAGCTGTATGAGGAAAGGCTGAGGGACTTGGGAATGTTAGTGGAGGTTGAGGGGGGACACATGATTGCTCTCTTGAAGTGTCTGAAGGGCTGTCACTTAGAAGAGGGAAGGGAGCTGTTCCTGTGGGCAGCAGAGGATAGGACTCGCAATAATGTGTTTAAATTAAGAGCAGGAACGTACCAGCTGATTATTAGGAAAACCTTTTTTTACAGTAAGAGTTGTGCAACAGTGGAATTGGCTATCTGGCAGTCTCTAAGCAGCAGCTGCACAAACACTCGTCAGGGATGCTCTAGGCTGATCCTGCATTGAGCAGGGGATTGGACTGGATGGCCTGTAGGGCCCCTTCCAACTCTGTGATTCTATGCTCCTATGGTGGCACCTGCCAAAGGCCTTGCTCAGATAAGAGAAGCTGTTGTGGCGCAGCATAGGGAGAGAGGAAGTCTCACAGATATGAGTAGGGTTGCCAGCTCTGGGCTGGGAAATACCTGGAGATTTTGGGGGTGGAGCCTGGGTAAGGCAGGCTTTGGGGAGGGGAGGGACCTCAGGCGGGTATAATGCCACCAATCTCATCCTTCAAAGCAACCATTTTCTCCAGGGGGGTTGAACTCGGCCGTCTGGAAATCAGTTGTAATAGCTAGACGTCTCCAAGTGCCACCTGAAGGTTGGCTACCCTAGATACGAGGGGCCATGGCCACGAAGGGCTTTGTATGTGATTGCCGATACCTTGAATTGAACCTGTTAACTGGTGGGCAGCCAATGGAGAGACTGCAGAATGGGAGTAACATGTTCCCTTTCCTTCCATGATGCTGTTGCTGAGCTCAACACACTGAAGTTTGTAAGTGCCAGATTCCAGTCCTGGAGCCTCAGGAAAAGATAAAAAGAATATAACCAGTTCTGATAAATGTTGTATGTAGGGGAGTGCAGGAAAAAAGAAAAACAAATTCGGATTCAAGTATAATAAAGCCAAAAAATTTTGGGATCCCCAAATATATCCAAATACCAAAATTTGATTATATCCTATGGGGCTATTGTAGTCAATGACAAAAATCTTCTAACAAGTATTCAGGGGGCTGGGGGGAGGGGTTTGAGTTAGGGGCACTAGATTTGTACTGTAGCTGCTGGAGCCTCTCCCCAAAAGACTCCCCAAGTCTGGAAAAGATTGAACCAGGGGGTCCAATTCTAGGGGCATCCAAAGAGGGTGCCCCCCAACCCTCCATTGTTTCCTATAGGGATGAAAAAAAGGCAGGCAGTAGTATCGCTCCAAGAAAGCCGGGGGGGAAACCAAAAAAAATTGGGTGGTTTTTTTCAGCATTTAGTATTTGGCAGCAGAATCAGCTCAGGGGATCTGATTTGGTATGACGAATACCAAAAAAATGTCAAAAAAGTTTTTGGGGTTTTTTTTCCAGTTTGGCTTTACCGAATGCACACCCCTAGTTGTATGATGTCATAACAGGGATGTGTGTGTAGATTTTATTTATTTGCAACTTTTCCGTAATGCCGTTACAGGAAATCCAACTTTAGCACTAGCCAGGGGTAAGCACTTATTGGCAAAGTCTGTATCTTTTACTGGCTCCTGCCGCAATAAATTAGATTGATTGATTGATTGATTGAAAGTTTGTACGTACTAAACTATTGAGCATGTAAACAGATCCAGATTAGCTGTTGGTCCATTGATTTGTTCTCTCTGGATATTTAGTCTTATTTGTCTTCGTGGTTATGAATTCATGTGTGATTTATCTATTGGCAGGAGAATTGTGGTTGAAAAAAACTCGGGGGAACTTATCTGTTTCAGCGTGGTTCAGTCCAGTTCCTAAACACATGTGCTGAAGTCCCATTAATTTTAAAGTGACTGTAGTATCTGTAGCTGCTGGTTGGGTTGAAGTCATTGGGCAAAATCCAGAGAGCTGTGCTAGGTGCATCCAACGGTTTGCCATGTCGAGTAAAATTATTGATTTCCCCCCCCCCCAACCAACTGCTCTGGGAAGAGTTCAGTGGTTCACTCTAAGACATGAAGAGACTGGTTTCCAAGAGAGATGCCTCTCTGAATTCATGGAACAAGTAGTGCAAGCTGGTTCTTTCAGTGGGGGACACTGCTCCAGGATTAGTTTTTGAAATTCATGCACTATCTTTTGATCTACAGTGGCCAATCCGTTCAGAGAAAAAGTAATTATCTTATTTTTAAATCCCATCATAATCTCCATTCTCTCTTCTAGGATGATGAAGATTTTCAATCGGCTGCACAGGACTATGACCCTTCTAGAATATTTTACCAGCCGTACTTGGGAATGGAGTTCAGATAATGTAAACATGTTAATGAATCAGCTCAGCACCAAAGACAAGAAAGTAAGCATCTAATCAATCAAGAAACTCTTGCCAACTCTTATCGGCGTAATTATTCTTCTCTGCAGCCATGTAGCCGATTCTAGCCCTTAAGAAAACAATTCACATTTCTGTTTTGAATGCTGTCGAATTTTGTCATAAACAAAACTTGGCCTGGGTTCAAGGTGGGGTGGATCAATTTCCAGAGCAAGCTCCCTCTGTCTAGTGGGTTCCAAGACAAATGCCTAAATTACATGTGAGACCAGGCGGGGCTCAGGACTTTTCATACCACACTTCAGTTTCTTTGTACATGTTTGGAGGCCTGAGAAATCCATTGCCGCTTTGGATTCAGTTTGTCTGTCAAAACAATCCAGACTAGAAGTGGGAAGTTCCATTCTTTCCCCAGTTTGACAGTACCAGGCACCGGTGTCAGATTCCCTGGAGCTAATTGTTAGGCAGGCATTGATTCCACCACCATCCCCCAGTGTTCCATATTTCTGGCATTTATGGTTGGTCCGACTTGCTAAATTTGTAGGGTGGAGGAATACAGCATAGATGAGTCTCTGCTTCTGGCACTCAGCCCTCCTTGGCAGTGACATCTCGTGCTATTTTTAAATGTTATTTGCCATGAAGTCACAGCTGACCTATGGCAACCCTATAGAGTTTTCAGTGCAAGAGATATTCAGAGATGCCATTGCCTGCCTCTGTGTAGCAATCCTGGACTTCCTTGGTGGCCTCCCATCCAATCACAAACCAGAGCTGACCCTATTTAGTTTCTGAGATCTAACGAGATTAGGCTAGGAAGATCCACCACCAAGAAGGTCCAAAGTGGATGCCAGGTGTATCTCAGGAGGAAGGAAGTCTTCAGGGCCACCACTAGGAAGGTGCAAAATAGGGGGCAGGTGCATCCCATGGGGAAGGGAGTTCCACTGTCTTAGGGCCACGACCAGGAAGGTCCAAAGTAGATATCTCATGGGAAAGGGAGTTTCAAGATGACCAAGATGGACCTGGCCACCAGTTATCACATAGCATTTGATACATCACAACGTTCTTTCCTTTTCTCTCCCTCCCCCCTTCTATACCAGTTATACTGCTTTGATGTCCGTCAGCTGCATTGGTCTGAGTACATTGAAAATTACTGCCTAGGAACCAAGAAGTATCTGCTGAATGAAGACATGGCTGGAATTCCCGCCGCAAAGCAGCACTTAAGAAAGTAAGGCACATGGGAAGTTATGTAGTGCTTGAGAAGTCCCCGGCCAGAGCATTTTCAATACTGCTCTAGAGAGCATTCTCTTTCTGTATGGACAGCATAAGAAGTACCTGTTGAGCAGATGGTTTTAAAGGGCAGCCCCGTTGGCCTGCAGTAGAATAGCCAGATCCAAGACCAGTAGCGCCTGAGAGACCAACGAGATTTCACGATACGAACTTTCGACAGTCAAAGCTCCTTTCGTCAGATATCAAGGGATGAAGGGAGCTTTGACCCTCAAAAGCCCATACCCTGAAAATCTTATTGGTCTCTACTAAGGTGCTACTAGAGGAAGGACCACAGAGTAAAAACCAAGTCATGGTGACCCCATCCATAGCACTTGCCAGGACAGAGATGAGCAGAGGTGGTTTGCCATTGCTTTCCTCTGCATAGGAAACCGTCTTCCTTGATGGGCTCCCTTCCACCAACCCTGCTTAGCTCCCAAACCCTGAAGAAGCTGTCCTAAGCTGGGCTATTTAGGCTGCTACATGCTGGACAGGTAATTCGCTATTTAGTTTGAATTTTTTTAAAGCCACTTGCCTGGTCAGTAGCTGCAGTGGGAAGACCTCTGGCTTTCCACAGAGCACCCATGTACAGCTTCCACAGAGGGCAAAATGCAACAGTCAAGTCTTCCTTGGGAGTCACTGGCGTGTCCTGCCATGCTGATTCTAAAAACAGGACAGTCCACAAGGAGCAAGCAGACCATCATAGTCATCCTCCATGTAACAGCGTTTGTTGGTGTACCATTTCCTCATCCCTCCCATCCGTGGAATTCATCTGACAAGCCCAGAGGATCTGACCACAGCAAGATGCAGTTGACTGGTTGTTTTGTTACCAGACTGGTCACAGCAGGGCTCCATCCCACATCACTCGAGTAGCTTAGGAATGCAGTCGCTGACATTAAGAGCATGTGCAAAAATTACGCATTTTTGGTTTTGATCTGTTTTCTTTTTTAAAAAAAATGTACCTGTTTATTTTCACGGTTGCATGTGTTTGTTAACATTGTTCTGTCTGTTATTAATATGCATTGGTTTCAGTGGAGGACTCATTTCTGTAATGTTTTGGGGTTTCATCCCAATTGGAGTGCAGCATTTAGAGTCTGTACCCCTCAGCCGTGGAATCAGGCCTGGCAAATTTCAGGCACATAGGAGAGATCCCCTTCAAAATTTTCTTACTGGCACAGCAAGCACAGATGTACATTTGGCAACCCCGGACAACAGGCAGAAGGGCAGAGTGGGCACAGAAAGATATTTGTTGTCGGCGGTGCTACGGCTAGAGAGTCATGCAAAACAAAGGGAATAATCTGTGGTCAATGATAAACAACCACAAATCTTAAACAATTTGTATCAAAATGTAATAAAGATGACACAGTCCAATGTAATATAAATATAATGAAATTAAGTATAACAAGGCGTGTTTTACATACCACAGGACATAGATACATTTAAGCTCACACACCAGAAACTCCAATAATGCGGAACACACTCTCCCAGTTTTAATAGCCCTACAGGAGTTCAAGGATTCACTGGAGCGGAGCCTGGTGGATGAACTAATGTAGGTTCCTCCGATATTCTTCTTTACATGTAAGCTAGCTGATAACAAGCCGTGTTTCACCAAAGGCTTCTTCACTAAGATGGAACTGGTCTTCCATTTCAAAGGGGAAAATTCCCCTGACATACTGTTTCCTTGCCACCCAAGGAGGCTGGCAGCATTACAGAGCTAACACTTGGAAGCCCCAAGAGAGGCATTCTCTCAGAAAAAATAGGAAATAGCAAAAAAAGCTGTAGACACATAGTCTTTCAGTGAGAATGTATCCCGCATAATCAGGGAGATGGAATTATTGCTACCACTAATATAGAATGGCAAGACACCGAGAAAATGCCAGTGATTTGCACAAACTCTGTGCAGAGGAAACTATCAGTGCAATGGTCTTCAGTGGTGAGATCGATGTAAATCTGCTGGCTGGACAATGTCCCTGTCATTTACAGTATCTGGTGACTCAGTCTCTGTCCCTACAATGAGGCACCAGGATACTGAGGATTAGTGACCTTTTGTGCTTATTACCAGCTGTGGTTAATGTTTCCGTTTAGATTAATTCTGTTAAATTAATAAACAGGGGGTTGCATCCATTCCAGAAAGCCTGAGAGGAATATTTTGTCCACTGGAGGAAAGCTCCTCTGCTAGTGCAACAGGGCTATGGGACATTTTGGGGTTTTTTTAATTAGTTCATACCCAAATTCACATCCCTTGCTTGCTGTGCCTCTTCTCATACTGCCCACCCCACCCCATCCCCATGGCCGCGTGATTTTCTGCATAATGGTTGCATGATCTGAGATGGAGCCATTAGGAACTGTGAGCCTAACTTAATGCTGGCATGAAATGAGACTAGCCACCCTCTTTCTGTGACAGGACGATACCACTGTGCACTGCCTGTTGCCTCAAAGGTAAATGTTCAGATTCTTCTCTCTCTCTCTTCTGTTTCCATCAGGCTACGGAACATCCAGTACGCATTCAACACCACCTTGCTAGTGATCGTTTGGCGCGTCTTCATTGCAAGGTCGCAGATGGCTCAGAACATCTGGTATTTCGTGGTGAACCTTTGCTACAAGTTCCTGAGCTACTTCCGGGCCTCCAGCACCCTCAGGCATTGAAAACTTCTGCCCGGTTCCTGACAACGGAAGGTCTTTCAGAAGGGTTTCCGTCTCCTCCAGACAATAACTGTGGGTGTTTGGGCTTGAAAGTCTCTTTTGACTGCAGCAACCGACCTGCATTATGATAGGGTCATTGATGGTTTTTTTTTTTTTTTTACTAATGCTTTAATTCACCATCGTCTTCCCTTTAGGTCCACCAGGCTAATTTTCAAAGCCATAACCAAAGTTTTGAACACAGGTGAATTTTTCTCCCCAGTGAAGAGCTGTGGGTTACCAAAGCTGCTGTCTTTTACCTTTGGAGCTACCTAATAGCTCCCTTCCTTGACCCCAGTCTTATTACTTACATCCTAATTGAAACATGGGAATCAGCACAATAAACCAAGAAATAAATGGCAAAAAGCCTCTGCATGTATGCCTTGAGAGCCAGTGCAGAGTCATGGCGAAGGCTGGAGCATTAAATACCCTGTTGTTGCTACTAAAAACAAGAGCCCTGTGCACAGTACTTCTTCTGTTGTTTTTTTTAAGTGCCAATGCTCATGTGTCAGGTTGCATCATTTCCCACCATTTCTCCTCTCAGGACTTGGAAGACCCCCCCCCCCAAAAAAAAAACATGCTGCTACTCAGTACCACTGAGCCCCACCACAGAAAAGGCCCTGCACTGTACTTAATTTCATCTTCCTCCTTTAGGGCCATTGGCTCATGGTGGGACAGCATGGCATTGTGTGTTTCCCTACCCAGCTTCGCTGGTTGCCCTTGAGAGGTGGGGCAGGGAAATGCACAGTGTAAAGATCCTGTGTGTGACTTGCCATGTTGGAGGAGAAACAAACACGCATTTTGGGGCTTCAGTCCAGTACTGAGCAGATACTATCATTCTGGCCCAAGAGCTTAAACTGTGAACCGAGGAATCCCTGGGCTTTGTTTTTATTCCTATTCATAAGTTTGCTGGTGACCATAAATGCAACTGATCTTCAGTAGTTGCAAGAGACAGTTGTGAACTGTCAGCCTCTTGAACAAACTTACTCTCAACAGCACTCTCTTGGTAGTGATTTGTTTATTGAGAGATGCAAATGTATCAAGCTAAGACCATCTTGTGTCAAAACTGACTCCTTTGGCGCCACTTCTGGAATTATACATGATTCAAACAACCTCCCCCCATGATCTGTCCAATCAATTCATTCACTCAGCCCACCTAAACCTAGCGCGTTCCGCTAGCCCTCCTTCCCCACCTGCAAACCTACAGTACATTATCTACGACAGGCCAACTAGCAGAGACAGGCATTCAAGGTCATTTCACATACTTCCCACTCGGGATGCCTCTTAAGAAAACAGTTACAAAGCAGCTAAGTGGAGCAGTGTCCCACACACACTCACCATCTGCCCCCCCCCATGCCCAAATTCAGAATCCAACCGGTGTGGTTTACAGGCAGTGAATATGGAACATACAAAACCCATGGCAAATGAGGTTCCGAGTTTGACATGAGCTAATAAATGCCCATCATTATAATTTGGGCTGTCTGGGGGAGGGGCACATCTTGCAAAAGCTGCTCATTGGTTGCCATGTTTGTCAGTGAGGGCAATGCCACCAGTTGGTCAGACAGCAACATCAGTGGGTGTGTGGAATCAAGTGGGTTTCTAAATTTACCAACATGTTTCACTCATAAATGTGCTTCCCAGAGAGAAACTAGCCCTGTTCCCATGTTACAGTGAATGCACATACATCCTTTCTGTAAGGAAGGGCCAATGTGCATTGATTTTACAAATGAGACTGGGGAGCCATGCCTGGATATATCTGTGGCTTCAGTCACACATTCAGCTGAACGTGGGTCAAATGTAACATGAGAATTACTTGATGCACGTATAAAGAAAAATCAAGTGTATAGAGTATATGAATTTTATCTGCACTCACTGTAACTTAGTGAACAGGGCTACTGTTTGACACACAGTAAAATATCAATGTTCCGATTTAAGTCCCTCTCACCCAACGTGCTGCAGAGTGAATAGATTTATCAGTTGTAAGGAAATGCTCCATTGAAGTTGAATGGCAGTAGAGAAGCTGTCTTTTATTTCGATATGAAGGAACAGGCAGGCTTGACGTGGGCAGAGGAAAGCATGAGCCAACAGTCAAGACCCACTGGGTCCCGGCAAAATCTCTGCTCAGATCTAGAAGCATTTATACCAAGGTTAGATCAGCACGAGCCCACAAGTGTCTGGATGTAGAGGCATGCTAGAACCTGGGGAGGATAATATTTCCCCGCTTTCCTGGCATTCACCACAAGGGGCAGCAGTGAGTAAGCTCAAAGGTTCCCCAGTTCAAGTCCCCGCTAACCCTGATGGCCACTGTGTGAGGCCAGAGTGGGAATGTGCCATTCAGTTCAATCCTCCCTTTTCTTCGTTATTTCCTTAGCGGGGCCATTTCTCACGAAAAGTTGCAGGGAGGAGAGAACCCAGACAGTTTGTGCCATGTGGAACCCGTAGCATCCCCTGGACACATCTTCTTAGCCTCCAGTGCCTTCCATTTGTGAAAGTTGTTGCTTGAGAATATTCTGAGCGCCTCTGCTGGCAGCCTTTTCCTGGCAAAGGAAGGCAGCATACCCTCAAACTGCACGATTCGCTTCAATATTAGACCACTCAGCTCTTCTGAGCAGAGTATTGAAGAGAACACTCACACCGTCTCAAATATTCTTCACGGGGTTTTGTTGGGGTTTTGACCTTATTCTCATGTCTTCTTTCCCCTCTCTGGCCTGATTCGCCCCCTCCCACACTGCCGTTGAATCTGATTGGCTTTAGTGACAGCCCCCCCCCCCAATTTTTGTTTACGGGCTCAGTGGAGGCATCAGATGAAGCTTGGTATCGCCAAGATAAAAGCCCTCAAGCGAGTGATGAGAGCGGCACTTCTCGACACTCAGGAAAACAATCATGAAATCGAAAGTAGGGTTTCAGGACTCAGTGTTAGCTTTCAGGGGATCTTGTGTTTTAAGACCGGATTGGCGGGGGAAAGTGCTGTCAAGTTACAGCCAACTGAAGACAACCCCCTGTGGGGCTTTCGAGGCAAGAGACCCACAGGGGTGGTTTGGCATGGCCTGCCTCTGCGTGGCAACCCTGGACTCCCTTGGTGGTCTCCCATCCAAGCACCAACCAGGGCTGACCCCGCTTAGCTTCCGAGATCTGACCAAGAAGGGTGGTGGCTGCTCACCATATGCATGCAGTGCAGGTCCTCTGTGTCCATCTTTAAGAACTGCCTTGATCTTTAAGAGGAATCCTGTCGTACATTCGCTTCATACGCCTCGTACATTCCAAGCAAATCTCCTTCAGTGCTGTGCTCCTGTTACCGCAATTGATATGCTGTAAGTCAGAAGCAAAATACTGCCTGAACACAAAATAGCTTTTTGTTCCAGGTGTATTCAGGGGTCTTTCATAAAATGTTATTTCATGATAGGAAAACCCATGTGTCTTTGTTCTTGTTCCTTGTCGTCAAGTCACATCTGACTTCTGGAGACCCCTGGTGGAGTCTTCAAGGCAAGACGCGTTCAGAGGTGGCTTGTCCTGGCCTGCCTCCATATCACAACTCTGATGTTCCTTGGAGGTCTCCCATCCAAATACCTGTTAGGGCTGACCTTGCTTAGCTTCTGAGAGTTGATGAGGTTGGGCTAGCCTGGGCACTCCAGGTTAGGAGCCATGTGTCTTGACATCAACAAAATGATGACAGAGCGCACTATAATGAAGTGGGGCTAACAGGAAGCACTTTTTAAAGAAAAATTTAAGTGGAGAGCCCTGATGTGTGCTTGTTGGGATGTCCCACAGGTCCCTGGCACTTACTCTCGATGAGTTCTGCACATGTTCTAATAGCACCTGAAGTGCATGCACTAGTGGATTGTTGGCTAGTTCATGCTGCCAATTGATTAAACAGCTACAGCTTGCCAAAAACAACAAGAAGTGCACTTTATTCGCTTCATAGATGTTGCACAGTAAGAGTCAGAATTGGGCTCCAGGAGGGGATTGTGAGGAGCGGGCCCTCCGGCATTTCCCCCCCCCCCAGCCTCCTTAGGGTCTTGAGTTCCAGATACTATTGGTGTCAGTTGCCAACTGCCAGGCTGCTGTGACAACGTGGGATAGGAAACCTGCCCAAGCAGGATTCGCACCAAGCTGCATTTGTTCCTCTGGCTCTCCATCCCAACCTGATTTGCATCCGCTTTCTGACTTCCTTTTTCTCTGACACACACACACCCTCCGAGATCCTGTTGCCTATTGATTCTGGGGTCTGCCATGTAGCAATTTTAAAATGTCAAGCACATGGGTGGAGAAGCAGAGCTGAATAATGGCTGGCAGGCGTGGTGGGGAACGGTGAGTGGTTCCTGTGGGGGGCCTGGTGCAGGGGGGGGAGAGATGGGTTAAATTTTAAAAAATATCCCCATATGCACACTCAACAGCACATCTGATACTGAGCCTAAGGCCAAAGTACCAAATGAACAAATAAGACTCCAAGGCCCAAAGAACTGAGGTTTATCCAGCGGGACCTAGGCGCCACACCATTGCAAGGAGATTTGGTCTTGGGGTCTTGGCCCGTGGCTCTGAATCCTGCTAAAGCGGTCTTGGCAAAATGTTGTAACTAAACCATGTTGTTCATGTCAAACTGTGGCGTTGCTGTTTCTACCAAGAGCTAACATGCGTGAGTGTCTGTATGTATATGTCAGTTTGTACTTCTTCAGTACCAGTTCCACTCCTGCAGCCAGCTTGAAATGTTGTGAACCTCTGGCCTTTGTGAAATGCCGGTTTATTCCCACTCTTTCCTGTGTGAGATCCCAAGAACTCAAGGTTAGAAATCCAAAATGATCACAGAAACGGAAGTCACCATGTAGTCTTAAATAATCCTTATGCAACTGAGAACAAAGTAGAGGAATGTTTTTGGCTGAACAGTCAAACATAAAGGTTTCACTGATGCAGTGGTTTTCAAACTTCCAAACTTCAGGGTAACCTCCTCCCACAGATAGACTGCCATGGGACCACAGGGGGTGGCAGGAAATTTGGGGGCATATTCCAAAGCATGCATTGTTCCTGGGTCATGTTAGCCAGGCATGCTGAGCCTCAATTGCTCACCTGTGTGAACTGTGCATGCATAATTGCATGCATTGTGCCTCTGCAGCAAAGTACTGCACGGGAGCATGGGGAATAACAGGCACACTGTCTTTTAGGGAAGCATGCCCATTCTTGATGGACTTCTCAATAAAGAACCCCTAAAGTTCCTTGCAACCCAGTCTGAAAACCACCAGATTTAGAGGCAAGGTGTTGCTTCTGTTCTTGCACTGAAACTCTTGCAGCAAAGTGAGAGGAATTTGGGGCCTAAGGATAGAGGAGGAGAAATGAAACGCTTCGTACATTCCTAGCAAGGAAGCGATCCTGCTATATGGTGCTAACTCTTAGCAAGAACAAAGTGAAACCTTATTGGGACAATGCGCAGGCCTTTGTACTAGTTGATGCAGTTTAACCTGTCAAGGCGGTCCATCTCATTCACCAGTTACTAAAATTGTGACTTCCATAACTGCCCAGCAACTGCAGTGGAAAATGACAATGTTTAGAATCCATTTCTTCATTTCTGTATAATCAGGATGATAGAATGAGGCCACTTTGTCACAGAAGACTCATTCTTCCACTGCCCAAAGTTTTTAAGGTGCAAAACCAATCTTTCTATACATTTGTTACAAGAAATGCACAGCTATTGAAGCTACAGATCATGTGTGTGGTTTTAGGGTGTTCTGTTTGGGATCCCCCATGCAAAGTGTCTCATCAAACAAAAGGATGTGAGAAGCTTGGCAAACTTATTAACCTGGAATTAATGTTATTTTAAACATTTAATAAACATTTTGAAATGGTTGTCCCAGAGCATCACTTTACTGCTGTTGCCCAAAGGCCCTTCCTCAGACAAAGAAGAGGAGGAGATTCGCTTTATACCCCACCCTTCACTACTCAAAGGAGTCTCAGAGCGGCTTACAAACTCTTTTCCCTTCCCCTCCCCACCACAGACACCCTGTGAGGTAGGCGGGGCTGAGAGAGCTCTGACAGAAACTGCTCTTTTTCAAGGACAGCTCTGACAGAACTATGGCTTGCCCAAGGTCATCCAGCAGGTGCAAGGGGAGGAGTGGGGAATCCAACCCGGTTCTCCCAGATTAGAGCCCGCGCGCACTTAACCACTACACCAAACTGGCTCTCTGGTCTGAATTGGAAGGGGAAATACATGAACAGAAGGGATCTGGCCTCCCTGGCACCAGTTTGGGGAGGGGGCTTAATATGACAGACCTGGAGCCTGAACAGAGGAGATGGTCATGTGTCTCTTCCCATCCATACAACGCAAATTTGCACGCTTGCATAAGCCTCGTTTTGCCTTGGGGCCGTGAAGGGAATGGAATGGGAGCATATCTTCCTAGCGTTTAGTCAGTTTTGTGATTCAGAACTGTAGTTCTAGTTTTTGTTTGCATTTCAAAGGTTGAGAAGGGTGTTTCTAGAGGAAACTCCTCTTCTGATTCAGAATGCTGATAACAAAGCAGGGATCCTGATATCTAATTTTTTAAAAAGGAAGTAGAGGCTGCAGGGTGAAAATCCCTCTGCCTTCCCTACAGGAGAATCCTCCCAAGCTGCATTTGGGAAGAACCTGGGCTCACTTGGGAGCAGGGTGCCAATACGTTTGAACCCTTTCCATGGGGGAAACCAGACACACAAAACAGCTACCAGTGTAACATACCATAAATGATCTGGACTGACCAGTCTGGTTGAAATTAGGGGTGATTTTTTAAAAAAATGGTTTGGGTCATTTTCTCATTATGACACCCTACCCCCAGCATATTTGTTGTCACTTTGAAACTGGTGTTTTACTTTCAAATCTGCTTTTGCAGGTTTCTCTACTTTTCTGGGTGTGTTTGTGTGTGTGCCCCATCATACTAGGACAGAATGGTCAACCCTGGCCCCCTTCGCCCCAGGGATCCCCCCTGCCCAATTCCAGGGAGAAAGGAGGAAATGCCCCCATGGTGCAGGCTGCTAAGATGCTCATTTGCACCACTGATAACAGGAGAAAGCAGCCAGGAGAGCAGTGTCGGGGGGTCAGGCATTCAAGACAGGCAGAGAGACCTGCAGGGCAGAGATGGTGTTTTTGCTTGCTCTCCCCGGAAGAGCCAAAATGCTCTCCAGGCCTGGCAGTTGAGGAGCTCAAGAGTAGCAGAAACAGCAGTGAGGACAGAGTAGAGATGCTGCATAACGTGGACAGTGGTGGGAGTTGTCGTGACTGGGCCACATTAAATGGCAGTGCCACTTTTGCTTTGAGTCTCACTTGCTCGGGGCAGCTGGCAGGCAGGCAGAGTGACATTCTTGCAGCTCCTGTTTGGCCCTGTGCCTGAAGCTGAACATAAAAGAGGGAGTTGACCCTGCCCTGCATGCCATTTTCCTAGAGTGTCCAGCCTTCAGGTGGGGCCTGGGGATATCCTGCTTTTACAAATGATCTCCAGCTGTCAGAGATCAGCTCCCTTGGAGAAAAGGGATGCTTTGAAGGGCACTGTCCCATGCTGAGGCCTCTCCCCTCCCCAAACCCCTCTGTCTCCTGGCTCCACCCCCAAAGTCTCCAGGTATTTTCCAACCCAGAGCTGGCAACCCTACATTTTCCCAACCTGAAATGTTTCCAAACCCCATTCTGTTTGCCAAGCTGGAGAAGCAGATGAGGCAAACAGCCGCTCCACGAAGGCCATTCAGGTCAGGGAAATGAGACAGAGGGAGTCTGACAACCCTTCCCCTTCCTATTGCGCCAGGATGCCAGTCAAGATGTGAGGTGAGCATCACTTCCACCCAAGAGTATTTGGCTCAGTTTTGGGCACCACAATTTAAGAAGGATATAGACAAGCTGGAACCGTGTCCAGGGGAGGACAATGAAGATGGTGAGGAGTCTGGAGACCAAGTCCTATGAGGAAAGGTTGAAGGAGCTGGGTATGTTTAGCCTGGAGAGGAGATGACTGAGAGGTGACATGATAACCATCTTCCAGTACTTGAAGGGCTGTCATCTAGAGGATGGGGTGGAGTTGTTTTCTGTTGCCCCAGAAGGTCGGACCAGAACCAACGGGTTGAAATTAAATAAGAAGAGTTTTCAGCTAAACATTAGGAAGAACTTCCTGACAGAGCGGTTTCTCAGTGGAACAGGCTTCCTCTGGAAGTGGTTGGCTCTCCTTCTTTGGAGGTTTTCAAACAGAGGCTAGATGGCCATCTGACAGCAATGTGGATTCTGTGAACTTGAGCAAATCATGAGAGCGAGGGCAGGAAGGGTTGCATCAGTGCTTAGTTCTTGTGGCCCTTTCTTATACGCCCAGGGAAATGCTGATCACCACTTTGGGGTCCGGAAGCAATTTTCTCTAGGCCAATCTGGCCAGGGATCCTGGAAGGTTAGGGGGGTTGCCCTCTTCTGGGCATACAGCAGAGATCACTGGGGGTGGGGGGGAGGTATTTTTCCTGCATTGTGCAGGGGGTTGGACTAGATGACCTTGGATGTCCCTTCCAACTCTATGGTTCTATGATTCTAAGTGTTAAAAGATGGAGGGGCTTTATGTTAAACCTTATTATTCATCCTTACATTCCGCTGCCCACATTTACCTTTAAAGGCAGAGCATTTCAAATACCTTGGAAACTTATCAGGCATAGGAAAGTCAGACACCGAGACTCAGGATGATTGAGAACCAAAGCATAGAAACATTTAAGGAATTAATTACTAGAAAGGTAATATGGTTATTTGGCTGGACATTTGTGTTGTGGGTATACCTTGCAGCTGATTTCCTTAGAGTTAACTGTAATTCAGGGAAGTGGTAAAATCTATGCTGGTTCACCTTCCTTATCCAATGGCAATAACTAAATTCCCTCAGTCTGGCCTCCACCCAACATTAACACTTACAAAGCTCTGCTTGCTGTGCAAATTTATTTCTTTTTAATGCAGACCTTAATTTCCATCACTTATACAGGACACAGAATGCAGCTTTTCTCATCACATTTGAAATACCTGAGTGCAGAAATGTCGGCTTTTTATGACATCAGTATCTAGAAAAAGGGCCTATCCACATGCCTCTCCTAAGGTGTACGGCCTACCAGTGAACAGGGTCTATAGCTGACCCGGCGTCTCCTGTCCCTTTAACAGAGGCTTAGTGGGGGGTTCTTTCCCAGGTAATATTATTTACCTTCAGTTTTGAAAATCTTCGGCTACCCATTCCCACACAGTCGGCCTCCATTAGAGGGGCAAAGGGTTTTCCATCCAGGCCTGTTGGCAACTCAAACAGCAAGTCGATCCTGATGTGAGAGAAGAGGCGGGAAAGCTAGGACCTCCTTTGCCCTTGCTGTTGTCATCTCTGTCTCATCGGAAATAAAATTCACACACAGACACTGCGCTCCTCAGCTGTCTCTGGCTCCTTGGGGCAGGGGGGGACGGGGGGGGGAGGAAACAGAGAAGTCACAACCTGTGGCATTCTCCCTTATTAAAGGTACAGAAGCCTTATCATGGGGCTGGACCTAGCCACCTAAAAGAGACTGGGTCCACCATTTACTCCTTCATTCCAAGTACCACCAAAAAGGCAGGATTAAAATATATATATATACAGATAAATCATGCCGCATCCTACTCCACATTTGTCTTTATTAATAATCTCATTCAACCGCAATAAAGAGGTTTCTACAGGATCCATTGTTGTTATTTTAAGTTCTGCAATCATCTGGACTATGCGACCCAGGCTGAATTTAATTTACTGGTGTATCAACAGGACGAACAGGGATTAGCACTGCTGCTGGGGAACCCAGGGAACACCCGAATCAGCATCTGAAGTCTCCATCTGGCGGCATCCGACACCAGAGCACACTCACTCTGTTTTTGGCTTGCTGCTGCCCTCCGGTGGTAGCTGCGTTTTAGAGACCTCTGTGGTAGAAATCTCATTTGCCTCTTCGGATGTTCATCTCTTTATTAGCTACGCTTAATTTTTGCCTTTCGCTAAGATTGGGGTTTTCCTTTTGCAGCAAATGCATCCTTTCTATCATGCACCTACGCAAGAGAGAGCAGCATTCAGCCTCAACTGACTGGTGTCGGCAGCCACATCAGACGTGGGAGCTTAAACTTGCATTCGCAGGTATGTGTATGGCTTTATTGTGTTTGCACATCATACAACGCTACACGGTCACCTGCCCAACTTGTCATTTGGGTTCGACAAAGGCACTCATGGCCGGTGTATCTTTCATTTCTCAAACCTGGGGCTCAGTGGCCAAGGGGGAAGGAGGTAGAGCCACGCAGCAAAAGAGCCCCTGGGCCTGTGCAAAGGATGGAGGCACCACAACCACACTCCCTTCTTCACTAAAGGTCAAGGTTTCCCTTGCTTGAAAGCCAGTCGAGTCTGACTCTAGGGCACAGTGCTCATCTCCATTTCCAAGCTGAAAAGCCAGCGCTGTCCGAAGACGTTTCCATGGTCATGTGACTGGCATGACGCCGAGGCGCACAGAATGCTGTTCTTCACTGGACACCCAAGAATGCTGGAAGCTCAGGGTTTGACCCACTGGTCTTTTTCCCTTGATTCCTAGGAATAAAAGCAATTGATTTACTAGGGAATCCACAAAAGCCCCAATAAATGTATTTAATCATATGTAAGACTAGGTTTTTACCAAGGGATACCAAAAAGGGGAGGCATCTTATATTTCCAGACAGATTAGTTGCTTTTTGTATATACATCACTTTTAGGAGACGAGTTATCCTCCTTGCAAGTACCCCCCATATGCTCCATACTTACAGGAAATTTCTGAGTTTCCTTGGATTGGCTGTAGGGGGCAAGCCCATGGCTCAGGCCCACTGGCCTATCAGGAGACCGAGGCTGTACACATTGGAATTAAGGAGGTCATTGCCAGGCAAAAGGAACCTGTTATGTGTTGGGATTGAATCATCCCTGATTGAATCACCCTAGAGACTGGCTGATCTTGGAGCAAAAGAACAATAGCCGACCAGGACTCTGGAATAAACCTATCAAGTAGTAATGTTTTGTAAATAGCCTATCACGGGGAGAGGGTGTGTGTGGGGTGGGGTGTTTTGCATGCGTATAATCAGGGCTCCAGCCATGCTAGAGTTGTCTTAGAGTTAAGCTGAAATCACTAATAAACTATGAGCTGATCACTATACGCATCTCGAACCCAGTATATTTCAGAACCCAAGCGGCTTCTGGATTTCTTTCACATGAACACATGAAACTGCCTTATACTCAGTCAGACCTTTGGTCCATCCAAGTCAGCAGGGCTTTTTTTGTAGAAAAAGCCCAGCAGGAACTCATTAGCATAATAGGCCACACCCAACAGAAGAAATTTATTAACACCCCTGACAGCACAGGTCATTAGCATATTAGGCCACACACCCCATGTTCGCAGAAGTGTGGTCATCCAGACACACCCAGCTTTTGCTTCTTATTCTGTTTACCTTGTTTGTTGTCAAAACCCAGGGCTTTTTTTTGTAGCAGGAGCTCCTTTGCATGTTAGGCCACACACCCCTACTGTAGCCAGTCCTAATGAGTTTCTGCTGTTGGGTGTGGCCTATTATGCTAATGCATTCCTCCAACTCGGGAGCCAGACGGAACTCCGTTCCTGTGCGTTCCTGCCCAAAAATAGCCCTGCAAGTCAGTACTGTCTACTCAGACTGACCAGCGGCTCTCCAGGGTCTTTCACATCATATCCTACCTGATCCGTTTAACAGGAGATGCAGGGGATCGAATCTGGGACCTTTTGCAGGCCGAGCAGATGTTCTGCCACTGAGCCACAGCCCCTCCCCAACTGTTTAAAACCAAACTCACAATCTTTTATCATAATGTTTTGAGATTGGTCCTTTTCCTTCTTTTTCTGTATAGATGTAGACGAAGGGTGTGCATTTGGCCTATAAAAAGATGAAAAAGTATCTGAAAAATACCTCCTCGATGCTTCTGGATGTTTTTTTCAGCTGGATACAGAGCCCAGTATTTATTTGGCTCTCTCTCGCACTGCTGATGCTCCCAGGGGGCTCGCCCATCCTCCCTACCTCACGTGATCAACCCACCCTATCCTTGGCAGCATAGTTAATGCACTACACAGTTATGTGTTGGGATTGAATTATCCCTGATTGAATCACCCCAGAGACTGGCTGAGCTTGGAGCACAAGAACAATAGCCTGCCAGGACTCTGGAATAACCCATTCAAGTAGTAATGTTATGTAAATAGCCAATCACTGGGAGTGGGGTGTGTTTGGGTGTGGCAATTGCATGCTATTTAACAGAGCTGAGGATCTGGAGTCTTGTCTTGCTCTTGCTGAAATCACAAAGTTGAGCTGATCACTAGACTCGAGCCTGCTCATCCGTGGAACCCACTATTTAACAACAGTCCAATGGCCAGGCCTACTTAACCAACCTCTACCGCGACATCATGAAGCTGGCGAAAAAAAGGCTCCCCCTACAGCCAATCTGGGGAAAACCCCAAAATTCCTGCTTGGCCCCAGAAAGCGACCACCTAAGCTTGTGATGTCAAAAGGGAGGCTGGGTGGGTCAGCAGCCAGCAGCAAAAGCCTGGCTGCAGGGAGGTGTGTGAAGCTGACAAGCCATGCCTCCCCACTGACAGGGCCCAAGAGAAGTCTCCCCTTTCCATGATAAGGAATAAAATCCAAATCAATTTGACCCTTAACACAATTCGACCCTTAACGCTCATGAAAAAGGATACAGAGGTCAAAGTTGACTTTCTGTCATTGCAGGGCAGATGGGGCTCAGGGGGAGGAGGGAGGAGGGAGGCGGGAATGGGAAGAGGGGAGGGGTCAGCCACGGGCCTCCCACTCCATTGGCTCCTCCTGTAGAGCCACAGAAGGAGCACCGGATTGGGTAAGGCCAGGGGCAGGGTGTGGGGTGGTGAACAGGAGGGAGGAAAGAATGTGGGGGTTGCGTAAAGAAGGGAATGGGAGTGCTTGGGGGCGGTGGAGAGTAAGGAATTGGGGGCTGTGGGGGTGCAGAAAGGAGGGAAGAAGGAAGGCCTGCAGTGGGGAGTGGAGGGCATGGTTGGGGCCCCACCAGCCACTCCATCTTTTGGTCTTCCTTAGAGATGGCTGGTTTGCGTTTGCAGCTGGCAAGGATGGACAAAGGAAGGGAAAAGGGGACAGCAGGGGGAAAAGAGGACAGGGAGGAAGGGAGGGTTGCAGTGGGGGGGGCGGAGGGGACAGCTGGGGTCCGGCCACCCACTCCATTGCCTCCTTATCTGTAGGATTGGAGTTGGGGATGGATTTCCCAGCTGATGAAAGAGGGTGGCTGGTGGGAGTGGAGGTGGGGGAGGGAAGGGAAAG
>NW_015160286.1:302428-309975 GCF_001447785.1 Gekko japonicus
GGGGAGGGCAGGAGCGGGGGGGGGTTGAATAGGGTTGGGTCTGACAGGAAAGGTGGAGATGAACGGGCGTTGTTCTGATGGGTGTCCTCGTGGTGGCCTTCCCGATATACCTCCGAGTCGGCCATTCCATAGCTGTCGTCTTTGTGTCCTTAGATCCAAGCAGAAAGAAAAAGGATGGTTAAGAGCACATGGGGCATGCAAGGAGTCCATAGAAGGAGGGGGAACCACAGCATGACTTCTTGGGTGCAGAATCTCTTTTTTATTATTATTATTTTATTTTATTAAAGCATTCAACAATTACAGAAAGAAGAAGAGGAAGAGATTGGATTCATACCCCGCCCTTCACTACCCAAAGGAGTCTCAGAGCGGCTTACACACTCCTTTCCCTTCCCCTCCCCACAACAGACACCCTGTGAGGTAGGTGGGGCTGAGAGAGCTCTTGACAGAAACTGCTCTTTTTCAAGAACAGCTCTTATCAGAGCTACGGCTTGCCCAAGGTCATCCAGCCAGGTGCGAGTGGAGGAGTGGGGAATCAAACCCGGTTCTCCCAGATTAGAGTCCGCACACTTAGCCACTACACCAAACATATTATAATCAAATAGCATACATAGTACATAAAAATAGTTCTATATTATACTTAAGCAAGAAATTCCAGCTAAGTATACTATTATGAAGTAAATATTAACTGCCCTTAAAAGAAGTATACCCAAACAGTACTTCTGAGAATATCTGCTCTGGAAACAACGACTTCCTAGATCCTATGAGAGGGTAACTTTATCCATGACAAGGGGTTGGATCCAACAAGATCATTCAATCAACCTCACTCAGTTCACCCTCATTCCCTGACTACAACCCTCAAACCATGTGGCTTTTGTCCAGGCAGGTCCATTGATGCCCAGCATAGTCGGGGGGGGGGGTGTCTCTCCTTTTTCACCACCAGAAAAACTGGTGGGTTCCAACCTATCCTGTGAGCAATGGCTGTTGAAATCTTTGGAGCTGTCAACTTGTCCTTCTAGGGATGTGGGAGATGGAGATTTACGGCCCTGTATGTCTCCTCACCCTTTCCTGGACCTAGGACAACCAGAAGGATATCATAAAGCAGAAGCATGGCAGAAAAAGTTATAACAAATGAAAGACATTCCGCAGCCCCACCCCAACTCCAAACATGGACAGTTTCTGTCTTTGTTGCGTATCCAGGTTGAAAAATTTCAGAGCAGCAAAATGTTCACTCTTTCATTCTTTCTATTCAAATATTACTGGAATTTGTTACCGTGGGATCCAGGGGTCGTTTCGTAGAAAAAGAGCTAGGGGAACTCATTAGCATAACTCATTAGCATATGCCACACCCCCTGACATCACCGGAAGTGTGTCATAAGGCCACACCCCCTGACATCACCGGAAGTGTGTCATAAGGCCACACACCCCGCCCCCAACGGTCCCGGCCGTCGCCGCCGGCCTTGCAGCTCCACTGCCGAGCCCCATGAGGGGCCCGGCGGTGGACCTGCAAGGCCGGCGGGAGTGCAAGGAAGCCCCGCGAAGGCCCTCCCTGGCCCCAGGCAGGCAGGGGTGGGGAGAGGCAGGGAGGAAGCAACTTACCCTCCCTCTTCTCCTGCCTCCTCCTGGCTGAATGAGGGCCGGAAGCAGGGCGGCCGGAAGCAGAGGGCGGGGCTTCGTCATGTGTCCCGCCCCCCCGTACCTCACCCGGGGGAACTGCGATCCCCCGCGATCCCCCCCGAAATGACCTCTGGTGGGATCCCAAACTCCCTCAGTCTGTTAGCAGTGGATCTCTTTTCACAAGTGCATGGCCCATGTTTGGGGGTCCCAGTAGGACCAGGAAGACAACCTCTTTGCCCTGCTCCTGAAATCCATTGTGTTCAGTGGAACCAAACAGAAGTCATTCACCTGGTCAGAGGGTCAGTGGACCTCAAGGCTGGCTGTGGCATGAGGGACCTTTCAGAGGGCACCACAAATTTTGGGCACCTGAGATCTATGGCTCTCAAGGTTCCCTGTGGGATCTACTATGAAACCCCTTGGAAGTCTGATTCCCCCTCCAGAATGGCCTTGTGCAGCTGATCCCCTCGCTTAGTCATGGCTTCCCTGAAAGAAACTCATCTGTCAGAGAGGCTCAGATGTCCTGGTGCCCCTAGTTTGAGGCTCACTTCTTCCATGAACTTACAAAGTGGAGTCAGGCAAGGTGCCTTCTCTGAACCTCATCATCCACCTTTCCTACAACAGGGTGATAGACCTGGCTGACCTTACAGGGCTGTTGTAGGGACCGCAAGAGGGTTCTTGCTGAATTTTAAACATGCTGTAAGATGGACGTCTTCTGGACGTTGAACCCTAACCCTCCAGATGACTTTTGCCCAAAGGTGAGCATAGTTTTGTCTTCACTGAGAATCAGTCCCTTCTCTCAGAAAGCAGCTCGTGCTGCAGATACAACGGCAGTTGGGTCTGCTCTGAGCCCAACCGTCATCTGCTGCATCTTTTAGAGTTCTCCGTCTCCATGGAGGCCGGAACCCTGGCACTGTGACATCGCTGGAGGGAGGGCCCAGCGTCTGGAACGCAGGAGCTGATCTCTGCAGGGTCAGAGGCTGTGGACTGAGGGGTTGGAACAGGGCAGGCAAAGGGAAACTTGCATCTTTATTGGTTGGGTGAAGGAGACCGCTTTGGATAGGAGAACAGCAGCAGCTGTTCTACCTTCTTCCACTTCAAGCTTAGCTATTGGAGTGATCATGGTGGCTTCTTGCTGGACGTCTGTTTTTGCTTTCATATCTACCTTAGTATTTTCTTAGAAGTGCTGTTGGTATTACTCTCTCCTTCCGGATTCCTTCAGGGTCATTGGACCAGGGATGCTGTTGTCCCAGCCCCACCTCCACATCCCAAGAGGGCCTGGGACCTCCGGATTAGCTGGGGCCAGTGAATTTCCCGGCCTCTGGGGGAGGGCTATGAGGAAGCCCCCAAAGAGGCTTCTCTCCTTTGGCAGGCAGCCGGTTTGCTTCATGCTGTTGAGGACCAGGGGCCCCTTTAGAGATCGTGCTGCAAATTTCCAAGGGTTTTTTTGTGTTCTCATTGTGTGTTTTTTTAAGGAGAGAAATGATATTAAATTGGAAGCGTGATACCCATTTATACTGACACCGAAGGCCTACCACCCTCTTCACTTCCGTCTCCCAGTCTTCTGGTTACCAGAAGGCCAGGTTATCACAAACTACATTTCCCGTCTCTTTTAAAATCTCTAGAAAGCCCTGACCATTTCACAATTCAGTTCTCTCAGTCCTCTCCTGATAGAGAGAGAGATAGCCTGAGATACCAACTTTTGTGTGTTTCTTTCCCTGAGACACAAAGACCACAAGGTTAAACAAACAAGGAGTTACCTTTTTTATCGTTTGAACTTAACACTGGAAAAAGAAAGATAAGGATGTTTCTTTTCCCTTCAGTTTTTGAACTGTTTCCCTACTCAACATCTTCAATCTTATGTAACAAACTGACCCTTTTGAGTCAACTGGCTTTAAATTAGAATCATAGAATCACAGAGTTGGAAGGGGCCACACAGGCCATCTAGTCCAACCTTCTGCTCAATGCAGGATCAGCCTCGAGCATCCCTGACAAGTGTTTGTCCAGCTGCTGCTTAAAGACTGCCAGTGAGGGGGAGCTCACCACCTCCCTAGGCAGCTGATTCTGCTGTTGCACAACTCTTACCATAAAAAAGTTTTTCCTAATATCCAGCCAGTATCTTCCCACCCTTGATTTCAACCCATAAACTCCAAGTTGATCTTCTCCTCAGCTTTACTCAATCAGACGTACTACTTTCCCTCTCACTCCTTAGCTGCCAGTCCACAACTGCTCTCTTAACTGCTATTTCCAAATGACAACTCACTAACATTCTGTCAGATCACATAGGTCACTCTTAGAGAGAGACAGAACCTAGCCTGTCTGTCAGATGAAGCATTAAAACACTGGAGACATTACAAAGCATATATACAGGGGCAGCTCACTCACTAGGCGAACTAGGCGCTCGCCTAGAGCGTGCCGGCCCTTAGGGGCACCAAACTGGCACCCGGCTCCCCTGCCAAAAGCCTTGCAACTTTCTTGACCGGGTGGGTGACTGCCGTGCGCCGCCGGGTCTTTCAGTGCGCTCAGAAGCGCAGCCGTCCTCCTTTTGCAGGAGCCACTGGGCTCCCCACCCCCAGGAATTAGTGGTTAGGAGCGCAGACTCTAATCAGGGTGATCCGGGTTGGATTCCCCCACTCCTCCTCCACATGCAGCTGCTGGTGTTGCCTTGGCTCAGTCACAAGTTCTCTCAGAGCTGTTCTCTCAAGGGCAGTCCTCGAAAGAGCTCTCTCAGCCCCACCGACCTCACAACCTTTCAGATTTTGTGTTGTTCATTCTTCCTAAAATGCATTTATGTTTGAAAATTGGGGGGCACACGGGGGTGGGGGCGGGCGCCAGAAGGTATCCTCGCCTAGTGTGCAAAAAAACCTGGGGCCAGCCTTGCATATATATATTGAAATAGTTAAACAAAACATCACATAAACACTTCCAAAAGTTCAACCAGGAAGGAGTGCTACTACAAGTTAGGAAGGGGACTGCAAACAAAAGAAAAAAGATCTTCACCCAGTGGAAAGAGTAAGACATACTCTGGAGAGGGAGTCGAAACTTTTGGTGCCCCATCCAGGAAGGCCATTTTCAGGCTGCCACCCATCTCGTCTCTGGGCTTGAATGTTCCTCAAAGTTCATTACTGTGTCCTTTCATGAATGCTGTGGAGAACCACCCAATGATCTTCTGGAACCTTTTAGAAAGGTAAGAAGTGGCTCTGCAAAGCATTTTCTGTGGGGATATGAAATGTGGAAAGGATGGAATTCAGGACACCGTGGAGCAGATCGAATCAATAATGCCACCTGCAAGGCGTCACTTTCAGACAACCCTCTACCCTCCGGAACACCCCCATCATCCCTCCAAACAGACTTCTGTGACCTTCTTGAGATCTCCTGACATCCATTTCCTTCTTCAAGTCAGAAAGCTGATCCCTAACCTGCTTCACCCCTGATCATGCTGCAAGATCTCAGCTTCCTGCAGACTTATTCTCATGGACACACCTGGAAAGAAGCCCTTCAATGTTTGGAGACTTTTTCAGATCAACTCTTCTTAGGGAAAAATATCTCTTGTGTATATCCCCCCCCCCCCTAGAGAGTGAGAAACGATGATTTGATTCTTTAACACTACATACCAAACTTTTCTTACACAATCCCGTTAGGTAAAGTTTTTGGTTGCTCACAATTGACTGACCAATATTCTGGCAGCTGTCAATAATTTCAGCATCAAAACACACTCCTTTTTTTTTAGCAAAGGAATAATTTGTCTGCCTGTGTCCCAAATACAGACACCACAGCAAATTAATGAGTTTCGCTAGGATTTACTAGTTGATGTTGATCTGGGACATTATATGCCCACCTTACAGTGCAAGCACCTTAGCTACACAGCTGCCTGAGGCAATATCACCCTTGTTTGGCTCCAAGCAGGAAACCGTGTCAATCCCCCTTGAGATTTTCCCAGACTGCACAGCCCAGGGATGCCCAGAGGACCAGAATGCCGCCATCCTCTCCCCAGGCTGGAGAGCCTCAGCAGGGAAACTTCACCGGGTGGGTAACGTTACAAAGGCACCTCTGGGGTTGGGAAGATACCCCAAAGAAAGCTGCCTGATGCCCCCAAGGCAAGACTTGGCCTGGACCCATGGAAAGCCACTGACCCTACGAAACCTGTCCAAAGACTATATAGGGCTGTGCTGATGCCAGCAGGCAGGCCACCCAGGGTGCTGACCGGTCACACCAGGGCCCCCGCTTGTCAGCCATTCCTTCTGGCTGCACCCATCAAGCTCAGGCAGAGAGAAGGGCCAAGCAGGGGTTCCCACTGCCACATCCCCCACAGTGGGGTCAACAACAGAGTCACCTTCCCCAGGCATGGGATCCATTTTCGCAGCTTTCGCCAAAATTTCTTGTTGTGGAATGTCCTGAACCCCCTGGTCCAGCATTTCCAGGATTTCTGAAAGATCAAAAAAAGAGTTGACTGTAGCCCTCTTTACAAGTTGCAGTCAATGCACATATGGTCAGCGTACAGTGTACCCTTGGGGTTTTTTTCTTGACATGTGCCTTCGGTAATTCTCATGTAACTCTCAACACATACGTGGGTAGAGGTGTGATCGAAACCACTGGTCCCTGGTTTCATTTGGGAAGTGAAGACAGGTTGGCTCTTCCTGACAAACAGGCAGATGGATGTGCACACAGGATGTCCATGCGTTTGTCAGCAAGCTGCCATGGTGTTCTGTGTTGCTGGTACTTCTGTACAGTTGCTACCGCCCCCCCTTGCCTGTGTGCTGTTATTTTACTCTGCTGTAATGCCTAAGCCAAACAACTGGAGGACGTATTGGGGGAGTTCGCTTCATTGCCAGCTTGTTGCTTTTAAAGCCTGAGAACTGCACCTGTGTTATGTCTGGAGATAGCCTGGTTCTCAGGGAATGAGCGCGCAACCGTTTCCTTTCACCCACCAGCGGGAAAGTGACCCATTGGTTCTGTATCTGTTTCGCGGCTCCTGTTTTGTTCCGCAAGAAAAAGGATGGGGGGCTCCGCTTGTGCACTGACTATAGGGGGTTGAATGCTGTGTCTTTATCCAACGCATATCCACTTCCCCTCATTAAGGATTTGGTGGCCGAAGCCACGAAAGGGAAGATCTTCTCTAAACTCGGCCTACGAGACGCATATTTCCGGGTACGCATCAGGGAGGGGGATGAGAGTAAAACGGCTTTCAACACCCCCTTGGGCCAGTTCGAGTACTTGGTTATGCCCTTCGGTCTTCAAGGGGCTCCGGGGGTCTTCATGAACCTAATTAAGGAGGTCCTGCATGACTTTCTTTTCAAGGGAGTGGTTATTTACCTGGACGATGTGTTGCTGTACTCCCAGGACCTACCTTCTCACATTAAACTGGTCCGCAAAGTCCTCCGTACCTTGCATAAGCACAAACTGTTTGCTAAACTGTCTAAGTGTGAATTTCACAAACCTTGCATTGACTTTTTGGGCTACCGAATCTCTGGGGGGAGGGTGGAAATGGACCCTGCCAAAATCCAGGCGGTGCTTGACTGGGAACCCCCCAGGACCAGGCGTCAACTCCAAATGTTCTTAGGATTCGCCAATTTTTATAGAAATTTTATCAAAAACTTTGCCCAAATCGCCCTCCCCCTGACTGACTTGCTTAGGACCAAGGGGAAGGGGTTCGACGCCACCAAGCCGGGTGCTCCGCTTAAATGGTCCCCTGACTGTGCATCCGCTTTTGACCGTTTGAAGCAAATGTTCACTTCCGAACCGGTCTTGGCACAGCCGGATGAAACTAAAAAATTCATTGTGCAAACCGATGCCTCGGATGTGGCTATGGGGGCTGCTCTTTTGCAAGAGGGGGTGGATGGCAAGTTGCACCCTTTGGCTTTTGTCTCCAAAAAGTTTTCAGAGGCCGAGCGCAACTGGTCGATTTGGGAGAAGGAAGCGTCGGCTATCCGCCTCGC